>NW_027633350.1:0-51125 GCF_053919585.1 Euprymna scolopes
TTAATGTGACACAGCTGATGACATATATGTACCACCACCAGCAGCAGCAGGATGACATGTGTGCAAAGAACCAAGCTGGTGCATGAGGTGACATTACAGCCGAGGAATAGAAGGGAAAAGTGAAGAGAAAAAAAGCACCATGTGATGAGTGACTGGTGAGCACATGTCAGTATGAGATGAACATGTACTACATGGATTGCAAGTGTCTTGAGGGGAAGCACAGGTGAGGGCAAGAGGAATCTCTAAAACAAGATGCCATCCAAAAAAAAATGTTCAGATGAACATGTGCCATAGATGGAGTTGCAGATTTAGAAGCATGTGGGTTGTGACTGTGTGGTGAAACATGAACCAGTGAGAGAGATTTGAAAAACTTGTGTGGCGACAAAATGAAGGAACTTGTAATACCAAGATGCAGGCATATTTTGAAAAGTACCATGAATAAATGCCTTTTGTTAAAATTGAAAAAAATACTGAGTCATATTTCATTCCTTGCAAGACTTCTATATAGAATGTTGGGTTCCATTGTTAAAATATAACAACATCGTTGCATGAAGGGGATAACTCCATTTTATTAAGATTCTTTAATTTTTTTTGTACGAAAATTTAGGATGCTGAAACCAATGAAATAAAAAATTAGTCCTTTTTGAGGAAGGGTAACGTAGTCACAAACAAAAACAAAAGCAAAAAAAATCACCCATTTATAATATTAAAAACCTGGACAATTCGAAGGCATGTGAGTCTGATCTCATTCCTGCTATAATATTAACACAATGCTCTGCTGAGGTTGCTCCAGTTCTCTCTAAACTCTTCAACAAATACCTTACTAAATCTTGCTTCCCAGAATGTTGGATAATTCCTTCTGTGGTGTCAGTTTTCAAGAATTCTGGTGAAAGAACTGACCTACTCAATTATCGTCACATTAGTCTCCTTCCTCTCTTCATCAAAATTGAGTCCTTAATCAAACTATTCAACCACCTCCTAGATACTGACCTTTTCCGATTGACAGTATGGATTTAAGCAAGCTCACTCTACTGCAGATATCATTACTGAACGTGTAAAAATGTATTGGATAAGGCAGGGAAGGCTATGCCAGTAGCCCTAGATATATCTATAGCCTTTGATGAGTATATGACATTACTATATGAATACTTCTTGGGCTAGAGAAAAATGTAAGTTGTCCTGAATGGTCATAAATGAAAACATGCTAAAAATGCGGGTGTGCTGCAGGGGTCAATACTTTTATCATTTTCGATATTCATAAATGACCTCCCTGATAAAATTGTCTCCAAGATGAGTATATTTGTTGATGACACCACACTCTATAACAGATACAAAGAGAAAACAGATGAACGCATATCTAAGGTAATGGCTGAAACCTTAGATGAAAAGCTCCAGTCTGTACTGGAATGATGATGTAAATGCGTGAAATTGTGCACCAATTAATGAATTTCAGTTTAGATGTCATTATGTCAAGATATGTCCGTCACGTCTATATGAGAATCATGCCTTCTATGGTTTATTTTCTAAAGTGGGATCTGATTTTTTAATTATTTTCCCTGTTTGGATACCTTATACAAACTTTTATTGAACTTTTCCAGTGTCGTGAAAGGTTAAATTGTGAATCTGCCTGAACTTCTTGACATGCTTCAGTCAGGAAGAATTACTGATAAGGCCATTTACCAGTTCAGAGCAATGTTTTCTGCAACACAGAATTGAATATTGTTTTCATAATCTTTTTACCGCTGTATAAGAAATGTCTACACTAAGACTAAACTTCTTTCATTTAATAATTGCAAGAAACCTCAACCACTGATTGCCATGACCTTAAATTTCTTCATTTCAACCAAACGGTCGTACATTCAGAGGCAACATGGGTTGGAACAAATACATTGAGGACATTGCTAAGGCTGCTGCTGCAAAAAGGTAGACTCTTTACAATGCTAGAAAATTACTTTCACCTGACAGTATTCTATATCTTTACAAAGCAACTATTCACCCATGCATGGAATACTGTTGCCATATCTGGGCTGATAATCTGCTACTAGTCTCTTGCTCTTAGACAGGGTCCAAAACAAAAAAGGTTTACAATGTAGTAGGTCTCATACTATCAACCAAACTCCAACCCCTTCCCATCACTGAAATGTTGCATCCCTACTATGCCTGTTTTACAAGTATTTTAATGAAATGTGCTCTGACGAACTGGAGGCACTTGTACCTTCATGACACAAATACTCCTAACTAATCTGACAAGTAGCAAAGTCCCACCCATACATTGTAGAGATCCCTAGATGCCAGAAAGTCTTCTACTCTAATAGTTTATTTCCTCAAACTTCTAAACTTTGGATTACCCTTCCGGATCCCTGCATCTCTGACTGTACTGATTTGCAGAATTTCAAGTGTTAACAGAAATTCAAATGTTAACAGGCATTTTGCTGTCCAACTCCCTACATAATCCCTGTAGCTTTAGTCTTAAATTGTAGACCTTTTTATATCTAAGTGGCAGTGTGCCTTGTCTTGGGTTGAAAATCAGTCAAAAAAAAAAAAAAAAAAGTCGGGTCGCAATTTTTTTTAATAAATTCTCCATAGCAACTATCATTGCATTTCCTTTCTTTTTCAAAATGTCAAAGACTAAATTATCAATCTTATAAACTTTGTGACATTAAAAAATAAGTTGGTAAAGTTTAAGTTCTGTTTGTGATTGTTTACAAAGGATTTCTGCAAAGCTGTTGACTAAAATGTCCATCACTTTGAAATATTTTTACTATGAATGAAATAAGATTTTTTCAATTACGACAAAAAATATATTTAATTTTTACTTTGAAATGTTTTTTACTGTAAGTTTATTTCCAATAGTAAATGAAGTGAATGTGACTATTTTTATTAAAAAAACATACAATTTGAAACAATTTCAAATAAAGACTTTATGTAAACTACTTTAAAAAAATATTTTTGCTTGTTTGGTTAAAAAAATACAATTTGAAAAGAATAAGAAACACCTAGTTCATTTTACTATTGGAAAAAAAACTTGTAGAAAAAATATTGGGCAAATTTGTAGTTTGGAACTGGGATTTTGGTTCCATGAAACTGATTCCAAAAAGGCCAATTTAAATTTTAAAAATATGACAGCTACATTCTATGACGTTGAATGTCATATTTAATCTAATAAAAATGATAAAAAAATAAGAAAAATTAAACTTTTTAGGTTTTATTTCAGCCTTTGGTTCTGATAATTCTTTTTATATCGTAGATAAATAGTTTTTTATGGTTTTATGTCTGTAAAATAATTTACACCACTAAACTACAAATTAACCAAGCATTGAAATATGAAGGACTTTTGAGGGTCTTCGCGATGTAGTCAACGGTTATGCAGAAATCTTTTGTAAATAATCACAGACGGAATTTGAACTGCATCAATAAATTATTTGCAACTTTTGTAATGTTTGCATTCTTTGTTTTTTAAGGTTAACACCCATTTGAAAAAAATAGTTGCATCTTTCTTTTCTTTACAATTTCTTGAAGTTACATTATTTCAGCATTCAGCATTCTAAATTCTTGTATTTCATAGTAAGAAATAAACCTCATAGTAAAGTGGGGTTATCCCCTTAGATCAGTGACGTATTATAGAAATGTGCTAAAAAATAATACAGTTCGTATTTTGCATAGGTACCGCATTTTCTTTGTCTGTACTTGTACATAGACGTCCTAGAATAAAACTTTAGATTCAAGTTTTGTCAAAAATTTAGAGATTACTCCAATCTAGAATAATTTTTCCTTCAATGACAGAGGGTATAAAAGATTAAGTAAAGTATTAGAACATGTTAACGTTAATTCTTTTTTGAAAAGTGAGAAATAATAAATAAAAAATAAACCAAAAAAAGAAAAAATTGTAACATTGACCTTTTGGAAATGTTTGTTGAAATTCGGACTTAAGGCTAATTTTGATCTGGATAGTTCGAATTAAGCTTTCTCCCCCTTATTTATAAATCATGGCCGATTAAAAGATTATATCTCTCTTAGTCATAAAATTTGATTTTCTTAATTAAAAAAGTACTTGATCAATTCACGTGATTTTTGGAATATGACAGCTTCATTTTGTAATAAGTATGTACATCATAAAAAATTTCTGTATTTTTATTTTTTTTAATTAAGTGTAATTTTAAATAAACACCAAAATCTTTTTATTTGATGAAAAATAGAATTCTTTTATTTTCAAAATGGAACTGGCATTTTTAGCTTGAGAGTTTTTTTCTAAATAGTTAATAGTTAAGGTAAAATAATGGATGCAAATATCAGGTCAAATATTATGTTGCTGGTAACACATAGAACATGGATAACTGAGTAATTGCCAGCATTTTCACTTGCACTCACTCTAACTCACCCAGTCACTCACTCTGTCCTATTCCGAGTTGATAACAGTAGTTATAAGATGTGGACAAGATCATTCGTAGATCTCCACAACAGATTAAAACCCAGAAAACAGCAATTCTCACCCCTTTGTCAGAAATATATTTTCTCTTGATCCATAGATCATGATACAAAAATGTTTTAAAAAATCTACGTCATTATTAATAATTTTGTTTAAAAAGTTAATATAATATGGAATTTATTTTTCAAATATTATTTATTATTTCTTTGATCCACAAAACAAAAGTGTAAAACAAAAGAAGTTACAATTGTCCTATGTTTCTGCTAAAATTTTTCAATCATTGCTGCTGGTTCAGAAAAATTGATTTTGTGGCAAAGTACATCTCCATTATTTTTATCTGTTGCTGCTTAGTGTCCAAATTGTCTCAAAAGAATCTCCCGGGCCTGCTGTGTACCTCACTGAAAAATATGGAAAAATTGTAAAACAACTTTAGGTTGAAAAATGAAACAGGACTTTTATTTAAGCAAAGGTTATGCATAACTGAATAATTGTTGCATTATATAATAGACATAATTGTTTCTTCTTAATCCACAAAACAAAAGCATGATACAGAAAAGTATGAAAAAGTCTCAGTAATTATTAATATTTTTTAAAAGTTAATATAATATTAGTTCACAAAACATAATACAAAAATGTTTTTTAATCTCAATTAGTTAATAATTTTATTTAAAAAGTTCATATAATATTAGGTTTTCTCTTGATTCACAAAATAACAATTTTATTTAAAAAGTTCATATTATATTAGGAAATTTATTATTCAACTTTTATTTTATATTTTCAGATTCCCCTGCAAAAAGTAGAAGCTCACATCTGTAATTGGATTTGTACAAATCTTCATTATCTTGATGTCATGTAATATAGAAACATAAAAAATATATTGAGAAATTTCACAATCTGAATTTTCAAGGAATTTCAATTTCCAATATTTTGAAATTTGATTTATAAATACCCGTATATAACAATATTTATTTATCTCCTCTCCAGGAGGTTGGATACAAGGTCAGGTGGGGATGTTGATGAAGGTGTTTTTTGGAGAAATCTATTTGAGCTTGGCACACCCATCTTTTCTGTCTGTGTCGGTAAGCACTTAAGCAGCATTACACCTGTATTTAATAACACTCACCATCATATAAAATTTCAACATGAAATAGTGTTTGAGTCTCCATGTAATAACTTCAAGAATACACCATACAATATAGAGAAGTAAGGCAGAGATAAGACTTTGGTCCATCCTTACATTGTCAGGTGGGGCATTACAATCTCACAACTGACTTATGTTCTTGAAGTTTAAAATGGTGAAAAAGTGACATTTTTGTGAACTTTTAATTTCTTCAACAAGAAATTTGGAAAAACATTTTATTCTTATTTAACTGTTCATTTTCTACCAAGTTAAATGTAGTAGTTAAATATTAGCTGAAATACCGGTTTCATAAATGATTTATGATGCTAACCAAACCCTTGAACTATTTAATAACAACATTTGTTCAAATAACCAGATAGAATTGTTAATTTTATGTGATGTTTAGCTGTTATTATTGTCTAGAGTAAGTAATGAACTTTTCAATTAAAAAATAACTTTCCATTACAGTTGATTGTTATCCAAAAACTGAAAGTATATAATATTGCAACAGATGAAATTGGTTTAGTAAGAGAAAGATTTTGAATTGTGTTTTGAAATCGGCCATATTAATCATGAAATGTTCATAATGTGATAATTTGCCCCAAGTATCACATAGTATTAAGATACATAGACGAATCGTCTCTCATACTGCTAGAAAAATCACAATTACCAAATTGTATAAGAGTGAAAAAACAAACAAACAAGAAACCTTAAATTAAATTAAGTAGAAAACAGGGACCATCAGCTAATTATCATGTAGCTGTTTCAGATATTAAAAAGAACTGTTAAATTATATATATTGATGTGCAAGATAATAAAAGATATTAAAATTGAAATATTTGTTATACCATTTTGCAAAACAAGAGAAATATGGAAAAGTGCACAGACATAGGTTCTGATGATGAATCAACTGTTTCGGTTGCAAAAAAGGATTTAAAAACTGAGTTTTGTGAGAAGTCAGATTTCCATGAAATGTCTTCCGACTTTTCAATAAACAATAACAAACAACAGAGAGAAACAAAGACGGGAGTAAAACGATATTCTTGCGATATTTGTGGATCAAGTTTTTCTTTCAAATCTCAATTGTCACAACATAGTCGAAGGCATTCTGGAGAAAAACCTTTTTCTTGTCAAATTTGTGGTTCATGTTTTTCACGGAAATCGACGTTGTCGGATCATCTGCGAATTCACACTGGAGAGAAACCATATTCTTGTGACATTTGTAATTCGTCTTTTTCACGGAAATCTACATTGTCTGAACACAAGCGAATACACACTGGCGAAAAGCCTCATTCTTGTGAAGTGTGCAATTCAGCATTTTCAAGCAAATCACATCTGTCCGAGCACATCCGAACGCATACTGGTGAGCGGCCGCATTCTTGCGAAATATGCGGATCTTGTTTTGCAACGAAAGCAACGTTGTTGTGGCACACCCGGACCCACAGTGGAGAACGACCATTTCATTGTGAAATATGTGGATCTTCCTTCTCGCGGAAATACATTTTGTCCGAACACATGCAAATCCACAGTGGAACGAAACCATTTTCGTGTGAGATGTGTGGCTCTTGTTTTTCTCGAAAATCAAGTTTATCAGTTCACAGACGAATCCACACAGGTCATAAGCCACACTCATGTGACGTCTGTGATGCAACATTTTCACGGAAATCATTTCTAGTGGATCATGCAAGAACGCACACTGGAGAGAAACCATTTTCTTGTGAAGTTTGTGGTTCCGCTTTTTCACGAAAATCAAATTTGATTGGACATCTGCAACGACACGTAAAAAACAATGTGATGTCATTGTTTTAAGCAAATTCAGTATTGTTGACTCATAAGCCTTCTTTTTTGTCCCCTCAACAAAGGGATTGGACCTAGTAATTCACTCCTGCTAGTCTGTTCTGTACTTTTCCCAATAACCACACTTTGGATTTTTTTAAAATTTTGCATAAACATAAGTCATGGTAAAAGTAAACTTTTAACTCATTGAGGAGGATTCCGCATGCTCGGTTTGTTTAATAATGAATGGAAAAGATAAAATATTAGGACATCAAGAATTATTTAAAGACGACATGGTTGCTGAAAGAAATATTGAAAAAATCTTAAGAAATACTTAGACACTAGCAACAACATGCAAAAAATACAATGTCATTGTCTTAAGCAAAATCAAACATTGCCATTTGTTATCTTTTTTAATAATTAATTAAAAAGAGAAAGATGACAAAATATTAGGACATCAAGAATGATTTAAAGACAACATAAAATGAAAACATCTTAAGAAATATTTAGACACAATCCCTGGAAGACCAAGTTTTAGCGAAATACATATAGAAGGCATAAAATGGGTAACATCTCTTCTTTAAAAAGCTTTGGATCTGAATTCAAATTCTAATGAAATCCAGTGTTTCCTCCAGAAGGGAGTACCTCGATCTTTCTAAACTCAGAGTAAAACAAGTGTAGCATGCATGTTCCCCTGAGTGCACAGTGAATGAGGCATAAAAGAAATGACTAAGTTCAGCATTTGCCCTCACCTCTCATTTACTATCAAAAGTCTCCAGGGGACATTAAATCCTGATGAAAATGAACTAACGGTGCAGTTTTAGGACTTAACATATGTAAATTTGAGTTCTGCCCCATGCAAAAAAAGAAATGACTCAGTCCATCATTTGCCCCCCCCCATTTAGCCCCAAAAGTCGCCAAGGCCTTAAATATTTAAATTTGAGTTCAGCACCATGCAAAACTGCTAAATAGACATACACAGAAAATTTTGGACAAATATGGTAAAATAGTCCCAAAAATAGAGTGTTTTTATTAGCTCTAAAAGAGCCCCTGGGGCACGCCCAAGAGTTATTGTGAAGTATAGACAAACAAAATTGTATAGAAATCAGTTAGTTACAACTTTTCAGAAAGTTTTATAAAAATCCAAGACATCAAGTTTTTTTAATAAGTGCAAAAGTGTCAATTTTAGCCATTTTAACCTGAAAGGCACCCCTAGGGGGACAACCGGAGTTTCCCGGAAAATCTGGTTTGTTACCTTTTTACTCCTATCATGTTTAATGTTTATGCAAAAATTTTTAAAATTCCAAATCATAGTTATTGAGAAAAGTACAGACAGATGAATAGACAAAGGTGAATTTACAGGTCCACCCACCTTTTGTCGGGGGACCAAAAATGTGTGAAGTATAATTATGGGTTTTATAGGGCCAAACAGGAAATGATAGCAAAATATACGGACCTAAAAAAATTATTTATTGTTTGAAACAATTGGCCTAATAAAAATCAACCCTAAGAAATATTTAGACACAAGCATTTTTTTGGAGATGAGGGTTGATAACGTGTAGTATTTGGATGTTTCAGATTACTGTTTTCATCTTTAGTATTATTGTCACAATATTTTGGTCAATATAACCTCCAACCGCTTTCAGATGTCTTGTTGAATTACTATACACAGTAATAATATGTAGTAATAAATAGTGAGAAATAGTAAGATTGTACATTTTAAAAATAAGTTTAAGGCTCCTCAAACTCATAATAGAATTGTTCAGCATACATAAAAGGGTACTTGTGCAGAATTTGAACCGTCCACTCAGCTTTGCTTGGAACATGGCGTCATGCTCAGGGTTGACTCTAATCTGATGTAAGACGTCGATCAACCAATCAATGTGGAGTAAAGGAGCAGACCATAGGAAAATATTGGGAGAATTAATAAATTAAGTAAACTACACACCCTCAGATGTCCGTTCCTATATTTATACAAGATGAATATCTCCAGCTTGGATCAAAAGTTTCAGACACCGGAAGATGTTGCTACATATTACCAAACAAAACGATTACTCACTGCAAAGAAAAATTGGGCGTCCTGTGGTGGGAAGTGCATCATCATCAAAAGAAAATTTGTTTAATTTTACATTGGTTATAAGAATAAAAAAAATAAGGCAAAAAGATAATACATGAAAAGCATATAAAAAAGTGCTCTTTTTAAAAACTTTTGTTACAAAAATTAAGGAAACAAAAAATTAGTTATCTTATTAATTTTGTTCAATTTTGTGTAACAAAAAAGAATGTAAAAAAACAACTTGTTTACTTAAAAATAATTGTTACAAAACAAAGCAAAAATTGTTATGGTAGGTCGTTTCTTTTTATTTTTTCTGGTGATTGTATTATATTTAAATGTTTTCTTTGGTATTTTCCTTGAGTAGCATTGTTAAACTTTGATAATCAGCGACACTTAAGCCATGTCTCAAGCAAAATCGAGTGGTCAGTTAGTTACATCTGGTTCAAATTCTGGACAAGTACCCTTAAAAGTATATGCAATGTCTGAAAAAGATGTATACAAACTTTGAGTAATATGTTTCTGAATTTTTTTAGATGAGGATTAATAATTTGTATTGTTATCACCTTCAGTGTTATTCTCACGATGTTTTGGCTGATGAAACCTCAGGTGTATCTTGTTGAACCCAGGAGTTTTTCTATCAGAATTGTTAATCTTCACAGAATTTCAAACAGAACTCTTTATTTAATCCATGAGATAGTATAATCTCATTTAGTCAGCTATGACTTGTGGCGTAATAGATAAAGTACTAGGTAAATTTGTAATGAAACTGCTGACACATATGTAGCAACAGCGGTATGGCATGTATGAAAATTATCAAGCTATCACACAAGATGACGTCACAGCAGATGAAGAGAAGGAAAATAAAAGTGGAGAGAACAAAAGGAGCGACTTGGAAACGTGAGTGTGAGAGGAACTTTGAACAAAAAATGATTGGATGACCATGTGCCGTGGGGAGAGCTACAGACATAGCAGCAGAATGAAAAGCAAAGATTTAGAAAAAGCCCACAAAGCATCAAGGGCTTGAGTAGATATGTTGATCTGGGGGGAAGAAAAACCATCTGTTCGACATGGCAGAGGTTTGTACTATATGGCAAATGAAGAGACTTATAAAACCAAGATGCAAGTATAATTTGGAAAGTACCATGAATAAATGCCTTTTATTTAAACTAAAAAAAAAGCTGAGTCGAATTTCTTTACTTTTTTTTTTTGTTTCTTTGCAACTGTTTTTGTTGAACCTGTTAAAATGTAATGGCACCATTGTTACACATTCACTTTAAAAAAAAATTAACTTTATTTGTATTTTTTGATAGATATATTCTGAAAAAAGGATTAGAAAAAAGTAAATCTATATTTTTTTAAGGTTTTATTGAAATTTTATTAGCAATAGAAAGGATTATACGATATTGCAGTTTACAAAAACATTTGCCAACTTACCATTTACAGTAATGCTTGAAAGCAGTTATTTTAGATTTAGTTTAATACACAATAGTTTTCAAATCTAATGAATTAGGTTCAGTTTAATACACAACAGTTTTCACATCTAATGAATTAGGTTTAGCTTAATACACAACAGTTTTCACATCTAATGAATTAGGTTTAGTTTAATACACAATAGTTTTCACATCTAATGAATTAGGTTTAGCTTAATACACAACAGTTTTCACATCTAATGAATTAGGTTTAGTTTAATACACGATAGTTTTCACATCTAATGAATTAGGTTTAGTTTAATACACAACAGTTTTCACATCTAATGAATTAGGTTTAGCTTAATACACAACAGTTTTCACATCTAATGAATTAGGTTTAGTTTAATACTACTTCACAAGATTTCCAGCTACGGTATAACTGGAAATGTTTTCTCAATCATTAAATCATTTCTCTCCGATAGGCTCATAAGAGTAGTGGTAGATGGACAAAAATCGGAGGCCTGCAATATAAATGCTGGAGTCCCTCAGGGGTCAATCCTGGGCCCAACTCTCTTCCTGATCTACATCAATGACCTCCCTAAACACATACTTAAATCATTCGTTGACATCTATGCTGATGACACGGCCATCTACGGCAACACATCAAAGGCTGTAAATGACGAAGTTCTCTCTGATTCTCTCTCCTCTGATCTCGAGCGCGTGGTTCAGTGGGGGAAGATGTGGCTGGTTACCTTTAATGCATCCAAAATCAAACTCCTATCCTTACATCATCAACGCTCTGATCCCCAGCTGGCATCAATTGTGATGGATGGCTCTCGTCTGGGTGAGGCCCCGTGTTTTGACAAGCTTCTGGGTTTGACCTTTACTCCTGATCTGAAATGAAACACGTACATCAAGTCTGTTGCCACGGTCGCTGGAAAGATGGTGGGATCCTTCTACCGCTCCAGAAGATATCTCACTACTGATGCAATTCTCTATCTATATAAAAGCCAAGTACGGCCAAGGATGGAATACTGTTGCCATATCTGGGCAGGAGCTGCCAAAAACAGCCTATCATGCCTTGACAGAGTACAAAATAGACTTCGTGGTTTAGTGTAGGGGATGCCCTTTTCTCTACCCTGCAACCCTTCTCCCACAGAAGAGACGTTGCGAGCCTATCCTTGTTTTATCGTTATTTTCATGGCAGGTGCTCGTCTGAACTCCAATCCCTGGTCCCCCCTCGCCAATCTTTCACGAAAAACACCCGTCTAGCTGAATCCACTGTGAAAAATTTCCCCCACTCTATATCTGTGTCTAAATCAAAACACGGATTTCATGAACAAAGCTTCTTTCTTAGAACTGCACACCTGTGGAACTCTGTTCCGTCTGCCTGCTTCCCTCCGGACTACAACTTGGATGTCTTCAAGTCTAATGTTAACAAATTCCTAATGAACCGCCCTCTTAAGTAAACACTTCATCAAATCTCCTCACTAACGTAATGTACTTGCAATAACCCTTATCCCTGAGTGGCTTCCGGTCCTTGATAAGTGGTGATCACTGTGTAAAAAAAAAAAAAAAAAAAAAAAAAATACACAATAGTTTCAACATGTCATCATAAAACAAATCTGACAAAAGCCAATAAAATTATGTTTGAATTTTTTTACATGAAAACTGATTATTCCTATTTGAATTCTTCGGATGACTGTTCTCATCTTGAATGTTCTTTCAATAACATTTCAGTCAGTATAACCTCTGGCTTTTGTCAAGTGTATCTTACCATGCTCTTCTTCCATCAGCCATGACAGGTGTTACGTGTGTAGACATTCGTATAAAATGGACAGACGACACAGAGCTAGGTAGAAATCAAATATACTTTATTGCCGGTCATGCTGGAAGTCGCACACTCCCCTCCAAGGTGAGTTACCCCAACCAGGGGAGGTCAGTAGGTGAAGGGTACCTCTACAAGGAGAGTTATGCAGAGAAGGTGCAGTGTATTGTTTATACACGTTACATCTCCCCCTTATGGGGGATGGGGAACAGGAAAATTGAAATTTATTTGTTACTTCCCTTTTTTTAGGGGATGGAAGATATGTCCTTTGCTAAAATTAGGATGGATTGTCCAGCCAAACTTTAGTGTCGAATTTGATCAGCAGCAGAAGGCTTGGACCACCTCATGGAAGTGGTCGGAAAACCAGGAACCAACCAAACTGTGGAATGAAGTAGCCGAGTACCATGTGCCCAACCAAATGAGGCATGCATATGAAGAGAAACTCTGCAAATGGCTCAAGGATGGCTGGTTAATTCCCTACACCTATGAGAAACTTGGACCCCCAAAAGGCCTGATCCTGCTGACGGCAGTTGCTCAGCACAACAAAGCAAAGGTGAGGTCAGTGATGGACTACCATGAACTAAACACGCATGTTGATGCATTCTGATAATAATATTTGTGATAATAACCATCCTATTATCGAATTATACTCCCAACATGACATGGTGTCAGAAGCCAGATTACAAGGATATATTTTTTACAAAAATAAATCCATTTGGAAATAATGAATAAGCAATGACATTTGTTTTTCCACACGAGTTAAAAAGAAAAGAAAAAGAAAAAAAAGACGACTATGTGCATCATAGCCGCTAAACACGAAGGTAAGATAATTATCTTATACCAAATCGATATTATTTAGCATGGCAGTTTCATCCCAAGTTCCGCCACTTACAATAGATATGTCCAGTGCCAACTGTAAGATAATTTGAATTACCTCACTTTGACTGTTACACCTTCTTTTCTCTTACTGAAAAAAGGCAGAAAAAAGATACATCACCGAGATCCATGAGATCTGCAAGCGTCAGTCAATAAATTGTTATTCATTTTATATTTCCCCTTTAGTCTGTTTTTATTATAACAAA
This sequence comes from Euprymna scolopes, assembly GCF_053919585.1. Classification (NCBI taxonomy): domain Eukaryota; kingdom Metazoa; phylum Mollusca; class Cephalopoda; order Sepiida; family Sepiolidae; genus Euprymna; species Euprymna scolopes. The sequence continues at coordinate 13,698 of NW_027633350.1, forward strand.
TCCTTCAAAACATTATGCGGTATCAGAAGTGGAATCGACAAGAAAAGTTTTCTTTTCTTTACAGAAATAGTGTGTTTCTTTTCGATTCTCGGTACTTCCAATATTGTGTGTGTGTGCAATCAGTAATAGCAAGATGTCCATGTTTTTTTTCTTTCGTATAAATTCTTTGTTCTGCATATAATTTTTTTTTCTTTTCCAATTCTGATACTGTGTAATGCTAACAATGATCACAAGGTGAGATATCTTTTGTTATGGGCTTGTGTCGAAGGACAATAAATAAGTGACACATTCGTATTTCAGCATGAAGAAGAAAGGACAGTCGAAAACTAAATTAAATACTTTAGACAGTATGCAAAACCCAAGATCGAATTTTCATGTGACAAGACACGAACTATTGCAATGCAGACAAAATTCAGCTGAATTGACACACTCATTTTTGAAAAGGCTTTGTCAAATAGCCAAACAGTGTGAATACGACCAAATAGTGGAGGATACCCTTGTAGTCGATCTCTTCATATGCAGAATTTATCTAAAGTCAACACAGAAATTCTTAATCAAAGAAGGTAATGATCTGAATATAACAAGAGTGCTAGAGACAGAAGAGGCGACTTGCAAGCAATTTGAAGTGATACACAATTCACTGGAAGAGAGCAGTAGGAATATGAAGCAGAATATTCTATTCAGTTCTTTCTTCTTACTATTCCTTTCTTCCTGACCTTGATTTGCAATATTGAGTCTTTTCCCTTCTTCGCCCTCTTTCTGAGACGAACAACATGAAATCTCACCAACCAACGCAAATGAAAGAATGCCGCCCACACAAAAAATTCCAAAGTCTTTTATCTCCGTGGGAGCACAAACTCATCCAAATCAGCTTCCTGTACCATCACCAAGCTTTAGTCCATCACCTAACACATGCTAAACTTCTGATTGACCAACAATATGGATTTAGGCAAGCCCGATCTACAGCAGACATCCTAACTATAATCTCAGAACGTATATACCATTTACTGGACAAAGCAGGGGAGGGTAGAGCAGTAGCTCTAGATATATCTAAGGCTTTTGACAGAATATAGCATGAAGGTCTTCTCAAGAAAATCAGATCACACAGTATCACTGGAAGTATACATGACATAATTAAATCCTTCTTAGATAAGAGAAAAATCTAGGTTGTCCTTGACGGTCGTACATCTAAACAATATGATATAAATACGGGAGTGCCTCAGGGGTCTATCCTTAGACCTCTATTATTCCTAATATTAATAAATGACCTCCCTGACAAAATTGTCTGTGAGATGGGTATGTATGCTGACGACACCACGCTTTATAGCAGACACGACAGGAAAACAAAAACACATATCTAAAGAAATGGCAGAAACACTAGAGGAAGACCTCCGATCCATAGTGGAATGGGGACAAAAATGGATGGTCACCTTCAATGCTGCCAAGACTAAACTTGTTTCCTTCAATAATTACAAGAAACCTTCCCTACCGCCAATAGCAATAGCCAATGACTCTTTATCTGAAAGTACATCTTTTAAACTCCTCGGCCTAACGTTCACAGGAAACATGATTTGGAACAATTACATTGAGAACATTGTCAGGACCGCTGTGAAGAAGGTGGGTTCTCTCTACCATGCTAGAAAGCTACTAACGCCCGAAAGTATCCTATACCTCTATAAGGCCACCATTCGCCCATGTATGGAGTATTGTTGTCATACTTGGGCTGGTGCATCTGACACTAGTCTCTCGCTCCTAGACAAGGTTCAAAAGAGAGTCACCAATCTGATAGGTCCTGAACGGTCAGATAAACTGCAGCCTCTGTCACATCGCCGAAATGTTGGATCCCTCTGCCTGTTCTACAAGTACTTTAATGGCAAATGCTCTGACGAACTGCAAGGACTTGTGCCCCCTCGATGTAAATACCCCCAACAAACCTGACAAGCAGCTAAATCCCACCCCTACACAGTAGAAATCCCTAGATGTAAGAGAGCCTTCTACTCCAGTAGTTTCTTCCCCAGAACAGCTAGACTTTGGAATTCCCTTCCGGGTCCCTGCTTCCCCAACTGTACTGACATGCAGAGGTTCAAGTGTAACATGAACCGACATCTTGCTGCCCAACTCCCTAAACAATACCCCTGATGCTTATGTCCCTGATAGTAGCCCCCTACAACAAAGTGACAATGTGCGTTGTTTGGAGTGAAAATGCAATAAAAAAATTTTTTTAAATCACGCAGGCGCAGTGTCATTTGTGCATTAGATGTGATAGCCTTTGGCTCGTCATACATTATCCACAGAATAGTAAAAAGCCAACACAGTGTGGATATTGTGACAAAGGATAGCCTGGAGAATAGTGTCCAACAAAAAGAAAATCGTGCATGATGTGCAACAAAAAAAGGATACTTTGCCAATGTTTGCCACTCCAAGATTGGAGATAAAAAAAAAAGTACTGAAAATCGACACAACCACAGTGGCATAAAAACAGGCGAATCCACATGGCGACGCAAGGCGAAAGTAACATTAGTGGTTTAAGAGAAGACTATAAATATGAGACAACGAAATGGAGTTTCATTCTATATTAATAAATAACTTTATTTGTCATTCTCATTAGTAGCTTAAGTTGGAGAAAGAAACGTATTAGTAAGAGAGTTCATGGAAAGAGAGAGAAAACTGTTCAATGTGTTTAAAGATAGATTTAATATATTTCCGGCTTGTTGAGGAGAGAGTAGTTCAGTCCACATGTGTTTATAGCTAGTAGTCGCCGGAACAAAGGAAGCTGATTAACAGAGAAAGAAAGGGCAAAGTCTTCAGAGTATTTGCATGTTGTCGTGGGTGAATGTGAGTTGTATGTTCTTTAGCATGACAAAGAATGTTTGTTTGGGTACAGCATGTGGAAATAAATGGTAGTTAGGAGAGAACCATTGTTAGCTTGTATTACTCACGTTCTGATGGATCTCCCCTCCCCCCGCCGGCGATGTTTGCTGTTGGGCAGACCAGCGAGAAAAAGGATTAATGGTTTCGGATTTTGCCTTTATATACTCTATTATGTGATAGAGAGTTAGCTTGTGATTGGACAATCCAGGTAGAAAATGGATTTCAAATCTCGTCAAGAGAAGTAGCTTCTGCCTGTGATGTAATGGATGTCGGCTGCTACAAGACATTTATTTCCACTCCATTCGACAGTTGCTATCATCCACTAGCGAGGTATATGCTAAATTAAAAATTGGTAAATAGACATTGATGCGAAGGTCGATGCAAGTACTATGAATAACCTTTTACAAATATACAAAAACTATATAGAGTCCAACTCAAAGCAACAACCATATGGTTAATCACCTTCGGTGAACTAACGATTGACCAGGCAAATAGTTTCAATAATATTAATAACCAAAATTCATCCATATGGTTCTAAGATTACATGGCCTTCTATCTACACTCAACCAACCTTGTATATATTTAGAATTTTTTTTCACAACTAGCTCTGATTAAAATTAAAGAACTTTCTTCTCAATTCTAGCACAGAAATGTGGAAATTAACACCAAGTCACTAAAATCAAAGTTTTCTGTAGGAAAATGTAGTAGGCAAAAATCATGAACAAAGATAGGAAATAGTCAGTTTCGCCCTGTACCGCCCACCTCTAGAAGAGAGGGATTTCTTGGCTGTAATGACCGTAGAGAAAGAAGAAGAAGGAGACAGAAAAAAAGGCAGAAGAAAACTCGCTTCTCGCAGATACATGGTTCGTCACAAAGAAAATTCCAACCGCCAGAACCACCTACACACACTCTGCAGGACACTGCATGACTGCTTCTCAGCGTCCTGCCCTTATAGCGGCCGGGAATTATATATTTGCATAATCGCACGAGAGCGCACATGGTTCTGCGATAATTGCATGGGGTCAACATGGACGTCATCTTGGAACTCCCTCTTCCGCTCAGCCGCAACACAACAGACATATCTGAGATAAGCTCTTTATTTCCCCCCATTTCGGTTATTGCCAATTCTGCTACACTCCCCCCTGATCTCATGATCACAAACAGGGCAGGGCAGTCATCTTTGTTGGGTACTTCTTTGAAGAACCGGTGGGTAGCACTTCCTCATTGCCATCTTCCTTATTACCACCGTTATTGCCATCAGTCTGTTCCATTATCCCCTCTCGTGGTTCCATGGGCAGTGTTTCACAATCAAGTCAGGGGGGCAGTATCCGTCTTTGTTGAGTACTCCTTCGTAAAGGCAAGAGGGGCGATCCTTCTTCCGCTTCTTCAGTATATGCATTATATGGCTCAAAATCCTCTCCGTCGTCCGGTATCATACTCTTTGTTCTTTCAGAAGACATTGTATTGTCTTCCTCTTCCTCCGATGTAACAACATAATGGCGAGGGTGCAGATACTTCACATAGCGAGGCACACCGTCCACCAAAATTGATTGAGGGCTCATTACTTTGGTCACCTCACCCTTGCCGAATCTCGTGGTACATTGATTTTGCGGTCTTTTGACCGATACGCGATCTCCAACCTGGTAAGAGCTGTCCTTGGGAGCTGGGGACGCAGTTGCAAGATTGGTTTCCTTTACTTGAACTTCGTATCAATAAATCCTTTTGGCAAGTGCAGTGAAATGAGATACGTCGTCTGGGTGTGATGTGATACCAATAGACAGCCTCCTGTATGGGACAGCGCATTCTAGCCACTATTCGTTTCACTGTACAGTGACATCGCTCCACTATGCCATTCCCGGCTGGAGTGTATGCACAATGGAATCACAAGTGAACTCCCCATTTATGTGCAAATGCTGCAGAAAGCTGTGTCATTGTCTAAAAGGATTTCATGCGGCGAGCGACATTCGAGGAACACTGCCTCCAACTGATGGATCATGCTTGCCGAGTCCTGCCTCGCCAATTTCCTCCAAATGGAGAACCACGATGGACCACAGTCTGTTAGAGTTAAAAAATGGAAGGTGCCATTATGATATCCATTCTAATTCTCTGCCAATTCTCGTTCACTTACAGCTTTCCCTTTTCCCACTTGACCGGTGCTGAGTCAATGGACTGACATTCCTCACATTTCCGTATGATTGTTTTAATGGTTTCTTTTGTCGTGGTTGAACTTCTACTGACAAAGTAGATAGTGCGCCGTACCCCCAGATGTTCACTACCTTTGTGAATAGCCATGATTTGACTCATCCAGCTTGTCTGTGTGAATCGCGCCGATCACCGGGTCAAGCCCATTTTTCTTTTTCATCGCCTCAAACTACTGCTGTGGTACTTGTGTCAATTGGTCAGCTATGTTTCGTGCTGATGGAACCAGCGTCACATCCACTGTCAGCCCATACTCTTTTACAAGCTCCTTGAGAGTGCTTAGTCGCCTCCTAATAAGCATCTCGCTTGTTGCTTTGATGTGTGCTCGCACCTTTCCAGTTAGTGTGTCCAAGACCCAATATTATACGCGGACAGAATCTGTCTTTATGTGTAGCACCTTGTCCTGCCACTTAAGATCCAAACTGATGCCTTTCAATACGGTATCTAGCATCTTTCAATACCGCACCAATTGCTAGGGAGCTAGCATCGACCCATCCATTCAGCTCTTTGCCGTCCACACGGGCCGGATCGTCTTGCTGCACAGATTCTAAGGTCTGGAACATCATATGATGCAGTATAGCATCCCTCACTTCATCATCCCAGCCCTTTGTTACCGAACTTACTCTCCTTCTGAGTATTCCACAAGCCACACGAAGCCAACTGCACACCAGAAAGTGCCTGACGAGTTGACCACACTGGGAGAACAGTGTTTGTCACGTAACAATACTAGGAGCCTCTGGAATTGCATTTCCTTGCTTTCACCACAGTTCACTGCATTCCACTGCCAATTCCAGCACCTGTGCACCGTCCTTCAACCGCTCCGGGTTCTTGCACTCCAACCCAAACTTTGCTAGGTGTTCTCTTACATGGGTCGTGGGCACCACGTCTTCATTGACAAAAATGTGATCAATGTAAGCAGATACTGCACGGCTTACAACTTCTTCCTGGGATAATACTTTGCTGAAAATTGCTCTCATTATCACGGGAGCCACATTCAAGCCGAAACCTAGACGGGTCAGACAGTATTTTTCCCCATCGATTTCCACAGTCTGGTATGGCCACAATGTCTCATGGACCCGTACTTGTAGGTATGCTTTCCTGAGGTCCAGTAGAGACACGTTAGCACCCTTTTGTCTCCATTCACGCAGCTTAACTGCACAAACATCTGCGTTGGCCGTAAACACGTTTACATAATGATTTAGCTCCCGGTAGTCCATCACCAGGCACACTTTGGCTTTGTTCTGCTGTATCACAGCCATCAGGAGAATTAGGCCATGGGGGGGGGAGCCCAATTTATCCTCTGGGTACGGCAAGAGCCAACCATTATCTATCCAGGTGCAGAGCTCCTGCGTGTATTCTTCATGGATTTCTGCCGGCATTGGGTATTCTGACACTCGATTGTGTAACCTTTCAGGGTGGTGGTCCTCAGACCACTTTCACGATGTTAGCCACGATTGGCTTTGATGATCAAACATGTCGGTCAAATCCGGTTCATTAATAGAAATGGCTGTGCATTTAATATTTTTCTTGCTGCCCAGTGCCCAGCCGCACTGATCCTGTAGGCTTGACAACTACACCTTCCAGAGTTTTTATGGCATCGATGCCTAGAAGTGAGTCAAACCCCAGCGGTTTGCCACCCACCACCAACACATCGATTCTGGTAGACACACCTTCATCAGTGGATACAGAGACTGCTTCAACACCGCAACATGCATGGGATATTCTACCAATTCAACATTCACATTGGTTTTTCTCCAAGACCGGCACCGGTCTGCATGTAAAATCGTCCTTGAGCATCCTGTATCAATAAGCGCCAACCATCGTGTCCCATCAACATGGATGCCTGTCACCAGGAGCGTTGTGTTCGCATTTTGGTGGGGAAGGAGACTGGTGCTTATACGTCCTCCCCTTGCTTGTTTCCCGAGCAGTTTCAAGCCCAGTGTCCACTCTCACCACACCGGTAACACAGTATTCCACATTTTCGACAGTCCTTCGCAAGGTAGCCTTTAACATTAACCACGTCCTGATTTTGTTCCCCAGTCATCGTCAAAATTCTTGGAAAATTATGACATTTATAAGTTTTTGAGGATGTTGAAAACGAAAATAACGTTTAAAATTCCAGCAAACGAGTAGTTTCCAAGATATGAAGAATTTTATGTAAATTGAGCACCCACACGTTGACACTCCTCCAACAAAAATTTTGCAAATGTGTATTTCAGCAGCGTAAATTCAAGTTTTACACTAGTGGTTGTCATAAAGTGGGGGATCATTATACGTTAAATTATTATAGAAAAGTGATACCCCACTTTAACATTTCTTCATATATTGGAAACTACTCATTTGTTCATTTTAAACGTTATTTCCGTTTTCAACATCCTCAAAAACTTATAAATGTCTTAATTTTCCAAGTTTTTTTCTAGTGTGGAAAGTCGATTGTCTGCCCCTTGCCTATCTTATATTCCCAATAGGTGTCGCTAGCAGTGTATCATTCAAAAACAAGATGTCGTGAAGTTTTTCTTCGATAAAATGTCTGATAATATTTGATTTTCTTAAATAAAAAAGAAAACTACTTGATCGATTTACGTGATTTTTGGAATATGACATTTTCATACAGTGACAAGTACGTACATTATAAAAACTTTTTTCAGATTTTTATAGTAAAAACGATTATTTGTGGACCATTTATAGATTTTAACCAAATATTTTACGCTATTGTTGAGTTAAAACGAGTTTAAAATCAAATTTAAGATGGCGACCGGAAATGCAGGTTCGCAGAAAATGGAAAAAGAAAATAAAGACATTTCACAATGTCGATTTTTATTCGGATTTTAAAGTAAAATTATTATTCAATATTAAATATTTGACTTTTTATGGATTTTATGTTTAAATAAATGGAACAGCTTTTATTTTCGAATTATTTACGCAAAAAACAACAGCGCCATCTTGAATTGACCTCGACTTGTCAATTTGTCAACTCAAAATCATAAATTTGCTTTGTTCGAAGGTAAGTAAATATAAATATATACACTCGATCAGAATCATGAAAAACATGCACAACTTAAATAAAACCCAATTCTATGGTCAAATCCACGTCGCCTTATTTTCAAATATTTACGAATAAAGGGGGGGGGCACATCGATTTTACGATTCAAGATAAAAGCACATTTTTATCAATTAGACATTTTTGAAATGAATTATAACATTTTCTTTTGTATTTTAAGTGTGTTTCGTTTTGAAAATAATAACTTGCTTGAAATTTTTTTAAAATCTCTCTTAAAACACTCTAATAGTCGTATCATAATGTAATATATGTACACTCGTATTATAAACAAAACATTGGCGCCCGTTATTTAAGTACGTATGACCATACATGTAAAGAATAAGTATTAAAACAATAAAACCGTCAATTTGCCATAGATTTTTTTTCTTAGATTTGTAAATTTTGAAAAATCATTTTCCGGATATATATATATATATATATATATATATATATATATATATATATATATATATATTAGGTATGTGTAAATGAATGAATGAGTCATTGAATGACCGATGATGCTCAAAATGTATAAACATTTTGACCCCTCCCTTAACTTAAAAATTCATCAAAAATAAGGAAATAAATCGATTTTAATGAAATTTTCAGTATTGTCGGATTTTAACCGACTAAAAGGGGGAGGGGGGAGGCATTTCTGCAACTCAACGGGTTAAACCAGAACTCGACGTAGAAGGAAAAAACAATGAAACTCTTACCTTGCGTGGTGAACCCTTCACGCCTTTTCTTAGTCAACAGGAGTTGCAACGAATTGCCTCGTTGCTTACAACGACAGATCGTTGAGAAAACTTGAAGCACTTACCTGCGACTCTACTCTCAGGAAGAGTGACAGCAGAAATATTTTGTGTGGGTGACGACTCTTTTTATATTGGTAGTTGTTACGTTTAACTTATTTGATTGGCTAACTGGATTATAAGAATGATGGAGTGAACTGAATTTTGGTGGTGATTGGAGCTGAAGGAAATTGAATCGTTACCCTTATTACCAGACCGACAAGGTTCTACAATTTTTACCTAGTCACAGGTCTAGGTGTATCAGAATTTTTGTAGGAATTTTTGACACCCCTAACACGAAACTGCGAATAAAATATAAAAAAAACTCGTAATTTCTCTTTTAAAAGTGAGTTGTTTATTTTCTTTATTGATTATACTTCCAAAATAAACTATTAAAGTTGTTTTAAAAGTAATAGAAATATTTTATTTTATTTTTTTAAAAAACTAATGAATTTTACGAACTCAATATTTTTCAATTTTTAAACTTTAAAAATCTATCAAAATTTTTCTATTGATTCTATTTTTACGGTATTTTCAGGGTCAATGTGAAATTTTATGCCCTTTCCAATAAACCGAATATAATATTTTAGACAAACCTTTTTTTTTTTTTAATTCACGCTCTCCCCATTTTCAAGTGTCTATTAAAAAGTAAATAATTAATTTACTCACCAAAGTTTTATATATCACAAATTGAAGAGAAAGCGTCAATAGATAATATATTCAAATTTAAAACAAAAAAAGTAGTGTTTTTTAGAAATTTACCTGTAAAGTTCGAAGTTTAAAACCTTTTTTTTTAAACCACGTTGTTTGTTTTTTCTTTTTTTTTAATGAAACCTTGGTCCTTGCTCCTTTAATTGAAAAAAAATTAGGGCTTGACTTACATTTTTCGATTAGTTATAAGCTTGGAAAGATAGGGGGTCGAATAATTCACGCCTCCCATTTTGAAATGTCTATTAAAAAGTAAATAATTAATTTACTCACCAAAGTGTTATATATCACAAATTGAAGAGAAAAGGTCAATAAATAATATATTCAAATTTAAAACAAAAAAAGTAGTGTTTTTTTTAGAAATTTACTTGTAAAGTCCGAAGTTTAAAACCTTTTTAAAAAAAAAACACGTTTTTTTGTTTTTTTTTAATGAAACCTTGGTCCTTGCTACTTTAATTGAAAAAAAATTAGGGCTTGAATTACATTTTTCGAGGAGTTATAAGCTTAGAAAGACGGGGTGGAATTATTCAGTATTTTTCACAAAATTTCTGACACACCTATCACAGGTCGCAACAAACCATTGTTGCAAAATCCTTGTTAGCCTCTACCTTTCAGTGAAGAAAGTTTCCACAGTAACAGTAACCATGAAACAGGCTGCTGGACTAAAACAAAAAGACCAACCAACAAATATCGCCGATAGAGGGTGTTTTTATACCCACGTCGATTCTATGCAAATGTTAAGTCCGATCCACGTGAGTGGAAAAAAAAACCCAAACACTATTATAAAAGCAGTCGACCAAACACTTTCAAACCTCTTGCTTGAACAAGTGCCACACAGAATATCCATTGCTTCACCCCTCCACATCGAGTTCCGGTAAGTAAAAATTACCACAGTATTTATCAAATAATGATCACGGAATATAATGAACCAATTATTTTTATGGAATCTTAGTGGAAAAGTATTATTTTGTTTAAGCAAACACACCTTTAGTAAAGTTGTTGTTTTCAGTAGTAAAAAAAAAAATGAATGAATTTATTTTTACGTTTTTATGAAAATAAAGCATCGTAAATTGTAACAATTACAGAAGCAAAACGTGCAGAATTAATAGCTGACTGGGTAGGGGACATGGTTTTGAACGTCGGCTTATAATATTTTTTTTAAATTTTGCTTACTTTTTGATTATGTTTGAAAGAATTTCCCAAAGAAAAACTAGCGTGTGAAATAAAAATACATGGAATAATTTTATCTCAAATCTGAAAACCCGTACATTTCACTTAAAAATTCATTATGACAAGGATCGTGTTTACATTTATCTAGTAAGAGAAATATAAGTTTTCTGGCATTATTTCCATATGAAAAGTCTTAAGATAATGAATTAATACAATAAATGTACTTAACTTTTGCTAAAAAAGGTAATAATTAGCCAAAAATTGGACAGTGGTAGCAACAAAGTTTGTTGATTGTGTCAAAAAAAAATCATGGCGGCAAAATTCAAAGAGTATGGAGGCACATAAAAAACATAATTTATTTCAAGTGTAAAAAGGTCAATTAAATTCATTAAGTTACAATGACAGTTTATTCATTTTAAAAAGTTCAATTATTAATAGAATTTAAACTTGAAAGACAAACTGCATAAATTTTAATTAAATTCATTAATTATACTGATAATTTATTCATTGAAAAAAGTTAACACCATTATTTATTGATATTTATAGAGAATTCAAAGCGGAAAGTAACAATTTAAAATTATTGAAAAAATTACACACTTAAAAAAATACAAACTTATGTTTTAATTTATCGGAATGGCTACATGAAATTTAGAGTTGACTGACACAAACAGACGTATCTGAAAATGACGTTGGGTAGTTGGAGTGAGGAGGTAATTGGGCAAAACTTTTTTCTTCAAGACTGTGCATCTGTACTTACCAACATGGAATGTTCGTATAATTTTTACCATTTTTTTAATTTAATTATTTTTGTATGTTGCTGTGTTTCAATTTAATTTTTTTACTTTTTTTTCCAAGATTATATGAAAATTATCGTACATTGATGATTATACATTCATGCGTGCAATGAAAATATTAGAATCCTACATATAAAGATTACGTTAAAAATGTAACTATAAAAAAAGTAGAAATACTGTTTGCGATTATAATTTTTTTTTGTGAAAATATTAAATAAACAATGCTTAATTAAATGATAATATCGGTAGTTGGAGAAATTAATTTTTCTTCGAGTTATATAAATTTTGTTAATACAGACTTTACAAGCTTTTTTCCCCTTATGTTCCTATGAAAATTAAAGAATTTCAAAAAATTTTATAATTTACAACGCTTTAATTTCATGAAAAAGACAAAATAAATTCATGCATTGTTTTACTACTGAAAACCATAACTTTAGTAAAGGTATTTTTTGGTTTAAAAAAATAATACGTTTCCACTAGGATTTAAATAAAAATAATAGGTTCATTATATTCTATGATCATTATTTGATAATTCTACTGAAGTGTTGAGACATTATGTTGAACAAAGATGGTGGCGAAGAATCAAATGCAGTTCCAATCCTGAGTGTTAAGTAATTGCCAATAACAAAGATGTCAGCAAAGAATCAAATGCAGGTTCATGACCTAGACAATGGCGAACTGATTGAATTTAAAATTTGACAAGTTTTATAGTAACTTTAGAAGCTTTTCATTGGTTGGTTATTATAACTTGTGGTTATAAAAACGATCATCAAAAGCACCTGTCAGACTGAGGTACACCGCTTGGGTATCACCTAGGAGGACCACTCTCCCAGGCCTTGCCACCCGGCTTTTGGGTGGTGCGAGTTTATTGCTTGTCGCCTGAGGCGCCCCTATTGGGGAATGCAGACAGAGGGGTGCCTAGGCAATTTTTGTTGAGGCAAGAGTGCCCCATCTTTAGGGGAGCTTGCCTACTCTCCACCTTCTGGCCTTGTCCCACATTTTGCTGCGTTGGACAGCAAATAAATATCTACTCCCCATTTAGGAGTCAAAAACATTTAATACTTTTAACTTTTTTAAAAACTTTTTTATATAATGGAAAAATCCTTTCGGGTTCAATTTGGTTTGACTTAAGAAGAGGAAAATAAATAAAATAAAAATAAACAAATAAATGAACAAATACAATAAGAATATTTTTGTTTGTTTTTTTGTTTTGGGTACTTTGTCTTTATTCTCATTGGTCAAAAAGAATTATTAATATATTGGTATGTGTGCAAAAAGAAGCCATTTTTTTTTGTAAATCACATTACGTTTTTTTTTTTTGATACATATAAAAATAAACACTTTTCAAATATATATATATACATACAAATATAATCCTATTCAAATACATATTAATATATATGCACAAACACATACAAATATACATTTTTTTTAACAAAAACTGAAACATTCTGTTAGGTATTAGTTGGTTAATTTGGTTAGTAAGATAAAAATGGTCGCAGTTTAACGTCGTGCCTGAAACAATTTACAATCTATTATTTTTTAATTTTTTTTGTGTGTGTGTGTGTGTGTGTGTGTGTGTGTGTGTGTGTGTGTGATTTTGACATTTATGCTTCTCTTTTTGGGTTTCTGAAAAGAGATTTATTCATAATTAGATTCCAAAAAGTCCGGCTGTAAAATGGTTTAATTTTATCCTTTTTATAGGTTAAGTGAAAGTGTTGGCTATATTATTCTCAGACGTTACATGACTAAGAGTAATAGATTTTTTTACTTATTTCATCCCTTATGAAATGATATCTGATATCAATATGCTTCGACCTTTGATGAATCATAGTTTAGGTTTAGGCACAGATAAAGAGTGGGGGGATCATTGATAGTGTTTTCAGCTAGACGAGTGTTTCTTGTTAAAGATTGTTAGGGAGGGGGACCATAGTTTGAAGCTCAGTGAAGCACTTACCATGAAAATTACGATAAAGTAAAGACAAACTCGCTACATCTCTTCTATGAGATAGAGATTGCAAAGAAGAAAAAGGGACATCTCCTATGAGGCTACAAAGTCTATTTTGTACTTTGTCAAGGCAGGATAAGTCCTTTCTAGCAGATTCTGCCCAGATGTGGCAACAGTACTCCATCCTTGGACAAACTTAGCTCTTATATAGATAGAGAATTGCATCAGCAATGAGATATTTACTGGATCAATAGAAGGATTCCACAATTTTTTCAGCAGGTTTGGCAACAGATTTGATGTACGTGTTCCATTTAAGATCAGGAATAAAGGTCAAGCCCAGAAGCTTGTCAAAACATGAGGCCTTCTCAAGACGAGAGCCATTCATTTCAATTGATGTCATATGGAGATCAGAGCATTGATGATGTAAACATAGAAGCTTGGTTTTAGATGCATTAAAAGTAACCAGCCACTCCTTTCCCCATTGTAGCTCAAGATCAGAGGAGAGAGCATCAGAGAGAACTTGGTCATTTACGGTCTTAGATGTGCTACCATAAATGGTAGTGTCATCAGCATAAATGTCTACAAATGATAAAGATGTGATTTGGAAGATCATTAATGTAAATCAGGAAGAGAGTTGGGCTCAAGATGGAACCCTGAGGGACTCCACCATTAATACTGTTATCTTCTGATTTTTGCCCATCAACTACTACTCTTATGAACCTATAAGAGAGAAATGATTTGATAATTGAGAAGACATTTCCAGTTATACCATAGCTGGAGATCTTGTGAAGTAAACCTTTATGCCATACCCTATCAAAGGCTTTTGATATGTCAAGAGCAATTGCCCTAGAAAGGTAGCCTCCATCGAGAGATTCGCTAATCCTATGAGATATAACTGTAAGCACATCTGCTGTAGATCTAGCAGAACAGAAACCATCTTGTGTGTTACTAAGAAGGTTATTTTTGCTGAGATGGTTGATTACTTCTCTATTTAACACAGATTCCAGCAACTTACTCATGACGCACAGGAAACTTATTGGCCTGTACTGAGAGAGAGATGACCGATCACCTGAATTCTTAAATACAGGGTAAACTGATGAGATTTCACATTGAACATTGAAGTCTCCACATACATGAATGTTAGCTAAAGGATAAGCAGATAGGACATGGTCAATTTTCTCAGATATGCTTTTAAAATAATAACTCCACTGTTGTGGGAACCATAGAGAGTAAATATAAATGCAGTAGTGTGAACAAGTGCAACCCGAAAGCACATATAGGGTAAGTTAGCATCTTTTCTGGAGATGTCCCTACCATATGGAAAGCCATCTTTTATATAGGCACATATTCCATGCCCATCGCGATCTTGAGGATCAGATTTGGAAGTTAAGTTAGAGTATCCTTTAATTACAAACTCATCTAGGGGAATAGTCTGTCCAATGCCAGTTTCGCTTAGGAATAATAGGTCTTGTTTAGTCTCCTGTAATTGTATTTCAACCTCTGGAACGTTAAAACGTAGATCCCCGATGTTGGAAAAGGAGACATGGTAATGGGGGTCTACATTGGAAGTTGGAGATCCGGGTTTAATCATGTAGTTTTTCTTGAAACTTTTCATGATGGAGTTTTGGGATTTGTGGAACAGGTCGACAGACTTGCTTAGAGCAGGAGAGAGAGGGAAAGTAAGAGAGCAAAAGAAACAAAGAATTGTTGTTTTTTTTTTTGTAGCACATGATAAGGTAAAGCTGTAACAATTACCCACTAATATGGCATCGAGAGGCCCCACCAGAAGCTACTGCATGGTCCAGAATCCATTCACTAAATGGCAATACAGCGGCCCCAGTACTTTGTACCTGCTGTAAGACAGCCACTTTTCTGGTTAATTCAAGGTTCGGGTCCCTGACTATCAGCCGGATAATGGCAGCCCGATAAAACATTTACCTCTAGCACCCTTACTAGTGACATGGCTACAAGGATAAACATAGAAACAGAAAATTTTCGACATCGCTGGCGGTTTTTCGCGTAAAATACTGTCAACCTAGAATACTGCTTTTTCTTCTCCCTTTGTCAGAAAAATCACTCATTAAAAATGAAGACTGAGGGACAAATAAAGAGAAGCGAGAGTAACGGGAGCTGCTGATAATGCATCCACAATGCATTCTCTACTCTCCATTAAAAAAAATTAATAAAAAATAGATAACAAAGGATTTGTTTTGCACGATTAAGGTCTTTAATTGCCGGTCTCAATAAGTTTTAAGATAGCTTTTTACAGTATTACATATATCAAGCCTAGTTGCAGTCATCAAATAGATGAGGCTTCCACTGATTTCTCTGTATAATCGCTCATCTATTAATTTTGTTTCAGTCTCTATATTCTCAGGATTTGTACTCAGTTTGCAATCTTGCATTCCGAACTTGAGCAGAATTTTTTCAATGTACCGTGATTGGTTCATTAGTTTCATTTTCAAAATTAAATTTTATACTCAGGAACCACGACAATTGTCTAAGATCGGCCATTTTAAATTTTTTATTTAATTTATTTACAACATCTTTTAAAATGTTGTCACAATTTGAGGCGAGTAATATATCGTCAACCCAAAAAAACCAAAATCAACAATTTATTTCCTATATTTTTGGTATACATGCAAGCATCTACAGGACACTGCTTGAATTCTTGTTCTATTAAATAATCATGGAGTGTTAAATTCCAATTGTGAGCACTTTGTTTTAGTCCATATAACGATTTATTCAGTTTCCACACAAAATTTTTATTTTTCATTTTAAATGGCTCTGGAGGGTAAATATAGATTTCACAGTCAATCAGAGCATTTAAATAAGCATTTTTACATCCATTTGATGTATTTTTAAATTGTATTGAGTAGCAAATTGTAATAAAATTCTAATTGTCGTTAAATTTGTTGTTGGTGAAAATGTTGCAAAATATTCTACTCCAGAAATTTGTGAAAAACCTTTTGCAGCAAATCTTGCTTTAAAAGTTTCACTGCCAGAGGCTGTGATTTTTATTTTGGAAAAAAACCCAACATGAAGAAATTATATTCTTATCTTTTTGGCTTTGCCACTATTTCATATGTGTTATTTTCAGATAAAGAGTAGCAGTAATCCACTGCGTAATCTTGTATCTTTTCAATTTGTAAGAAGTCTGGCCTTTTTCGCTCCCTTATCGGGTATCAACGTGTCTGGTTAATATTTACGTCAGTGGTTCTACTACAATTGTCGTCATTATTAATATTTTCATTGTGATCAATTAAGATACTAGGTAATATTTCCTCACGTTTTTCATCCACTGGATCGCCATTTTTTAAATTTAATGTATCATTGAATTTTACACATCTAACTCTTTTTATGGCATTTTGGTCTGGAAAGTAGATTAAATATGCTGAATTGTTTTTATCATAACCTACGAAAATACCTTTTTCGCTTTTAATATTTACTTTACTGGTATTTTCAATAAATGCAAAACAATCTGAACCAAATATATGCATTCGATTCATTTTGGGTTTTACACCACTAAACGTTTCATACGGTGTTTTGCCTAATCTTCTATTGAGCGATCTATTTCTGATATATGCTGCTGCCATTAAAGCGTATGTCCATAACCTATACTTTAATTTTGATTCAATAAGTAGACATCTTGCCATCTCAAAAAAGGTTCACCATGCTATTTCAGCCATTTTGAAAGAAGAAATATGGTACAGATTTCTTGTGTTTTTTATGACGGTTAATTAATAGAAGTTCAAAATCTTTACTAGTAAATTCAGTCTCACTGTCTGAGCGAATACATTTTACAGAGCTGTACAGGGCAATATAAGCTAAATATTTCTTAGTGGCGAGGATAGTGTCAGATTTTGTCAGATTTTATTTTAGAAAATAAACTATAATTAAACCGAAAAAAATCGTCAATAAAGTTCAAAATGTACCTTAGATTATTTCTCCCCATTGGGTTGATTGGACCTGCCAAGTCAGAGTGCACACGTGAGAGAATTTTTGTGGCCTTTTTGTCTGGTGTTTTGCTTATATATTTTGTCATTTTCCCCTGTGCACAAACATCACAATTTGGGAGATCGTCTGAAGGTATTATTTTCATGCCTTCGACTACATTTGGTAATTTTTTAATATCAGCTGTATTGCAGTGTCCCAGAATTTTATGCCCAGTTTCCAAGTCATGACAGGCAGTTTTTGAGGGAACCATACTTTTTAAATAATATAGTCAGCCATTTTCTTTAATGTTAAATACAGTTCCATTAGGGTATATCAATTTTGACTTGGTTTGGGCAAACTTTATATATATTTGTTTAATGGCAGAAAATGTCTTGCTTAAATGTTAAAGTTTGAATCAAAATTAATAAAATCAAATTCCTTAGTGATACCGTGCACTGTAGCACCTCAGTCTACAAGGAGATTTTTACTGCTTGTGGTATTGTCAAAGTTACATGTGAATAGAAATGTATGTTCTTCCTCAAAGTTCTCAACGTTTTTTACGGAGTCCATTTTGGAGCTTTTATATCGACAAACTTGTAGTTGGGTCGTCCACAATTATAGCAGATAATTTTATTCTTTTTCTTGGGAAAATTACTTTTGGGGAAAACATTGCAGTGAGATGCGTAATTTGGTGGTGTCTGTTTTTGAGAAGCATTTTTGAACTTCATGATATTGCTGGAGTCTTTTTTGTCCATGAGCACCCGATTTGTCTCTTTGTAAATGCACAATGTCACTTTAAATTCACTGAAATTTATGGGTTTGTCTTTTTACGTTATAACAGTTGTAAATGGTTTAAAATCGGCTCGAAGTCCCTTGAGGGTCATTGATATCAACAGGCTATCGCTTATTATTTCACCTAAGAGTTTTAAGGTATTAGTGGTTGTTTCTGCTCCTTTACATCCTTGTTAAGTTTTAGAGACGTTTGTTCTGTATATAGTGATATAATTTTCGGTTTTCCTTTTGATAAATAATGCTCTCTTAATATGTTGAATGCTTTCAGTCCATCATCCAAGGCATCTCTTATAATCAGAGATAGACTTCTATCGTCTAAGCATTGAATCAGTTCTGAAAACCAGTTGCATTCTTTTCCAGAAATTTGGGGTCATTAGGATTCTCTGTTGGAAATTGTATCACTTTGTGTAATTTCCGAATCCTTAGATATCCCAGAAATTTTACCTGCCACAATTCGAATTTAGATTCCAAACCGTCAAAGAAAAGATGATGGCTAGGCGCATAACCTGTTAAATGTTGAGACATTATGTTGAACAAAGATGGTAGTGAAGAAGCAGTGCAGTTCCGATCCTGAGATTGAAGTAATTGCCAGTAACCAAGATCATGGCGAAAAATCAAATGCAGGTTCGTGACGTAGACAACAGCGAACTGATTGAATCCAAAATTTGACAATTTTATAGTAACTTTGGAAGCTTTTCATTGGTTGCTTATTATAACTTGATTATAAAAACAATCGTTGAAATCATTGGTGTCATACCCCCCATTAGGATTCAAAAACATTTAACAAAAAGTGAGAGCATTTTTACAAAGTTCTCATTAAAGAAAACAAATGGAACTGGATTGTTTAGTCTTGATGAAAAAGAAAACCTTACTTTTGCTACACATGTGAAGCTTTATCTAAAAAATCATATTAACTTATATACATTTAAAAACGTTTATCATTTTAACTAAAATATTCTTGGTCTTAAATAGTAATTTTTTTTCTAAAATAAAGTCTTTATATACTGATAGAAAAAAATATTTATATATCTTAAAAACGTTTAACTATTTCACTTTTTCCATCTTATTTTATCAACATTTATTTTCAATTATACATTCCCTAGTGTTACTGTTCTGTGTGTGTAAAATAATTTTCTTTGTATATGTAATATATATATATATATATATATATATATATATTAAGGTTTATTAATTATTATTTATTCACAGATACCAGTCAGTTAAAAAAACATGACTGATTAACGTTTATAGATTAAAAGTTTTAATTTTCAAAATATATTGATTAGCATTTTTTTCAAAGTTTTCATTGTAGAAAACATATTGAAATAAATTGCTTGATTTTGATTAAAAGAAAATTAACCAAAGTAAAATTTTATACTTGTGATAAAAGTCCGAATTAAAAAGGAAAAGTCATATATTAAAAACGTTTATAAATTTAAGTTTTTTCTTTTTGACAATTTCTAATTTTGTGAACTTTTATTTTCACATTTTTTACTTTTTGTTGATTTTTTTCTATAGAAAAAAGTGTGTTAACAAGTTAAAAATGTTTTTGTGCGATTTAATAATAATTCTTCTTTATTCACAGGATTTAGAGTGAAAAAAGTGAGTGCATCAGCATTTTTACAAACTTCTCAATGGAGAAAACAAATGGAAACAGTTTCAGATTAAAAAGAAAATTCACCAAAATAAAATTTTATTCTTGTGAAGATCAATGACAAAAAGTTTCAAGGAAAAAAGAAAAAACTGTTAATTTGTATTTGTAGAGGAACTATTATAACTAAAAAGAACACATGGCAACAAAACGTTATTCTTGCTACATATGTGGAGTTTCATTTACAAAAAATTTTAATCTAAAAACACACATCCGAACACATACTGGTGAAAAGCCTTATTTATGCACAATATGTGATGCAGCTTTTTCTGATCGTTCGAACTTCCGATCACATGTTCGAACACACAGTGGAGAAAAACCTTTTTCTTGTGATGTGTGTGCATCGGCGTTTGCTAGCCGTTCACATTTACAAAAACACACGCAAACACACACAGGCCAAAAACCTTATGCATGTGACATTTGTGGGTTTGGATTTTCTGAGCGGTCGCATTTACGGAACCATGCCCGAACGCATTCTGGTGAACGACCATATTCATGTCAAGTGTGCGAATCATCGTTTTCAAGCAGTTCGATTTTGTCCCGACATATACGAACTCACACAGGAGAGAAGCCATATTCTTGTGACGTGTGTTCGGCATCGTTTTCGCAACGATCGAGTTTAACAACACATGCGCGGATACATTCTGGCGAGAAGCCATACACATGTAGCATTTGTGCGTTGTCGTTCGCGAGCAGTTCCGTTTTATCGCGACATGCACGAACGCATGCACGAGAAAAAAAAAAGTTTTCTGGTGAAGTTCACGCTTAAAAAGCCATATAAAAATTATACCAAAGAAAAAAACTACATTTTAAATCAAACAATGTTAATACTTAAAACAACACTTGTAAATGAATATATTATCTTGATTATCATCTTCCATTTGATGCGGATTATGAATTCATGTTACTTAGTTTTCCCTATTCTTTTTGATCCAGGGAAAATTGGTTGATGGACACCAACTGTTGAGAGATTTCCAATCAAAATCTTCGCCGTAGCTTTCCTCATAACATGGACAGGCCAATGATTGATCCTTTGACATGGCCAAAAAGTCTAAGGGCTTTACTTTTGATCATTATGACAGATGAATATAACAATACAGAAAATAAAAAATCTTATTCTTGTTAAATATGTGGTGATGCAGTCAGGCAGAATCCAGCTTAAAAAGTCATGAGAATATGCATAGGAGTTTAGATTATAATTCTAAATTGACCTTAAAGAATACTCATAAATGAATATAGCCAAGACAGAAAATAGAAAACTTATTTTTGTAGAAGGTGATGTAATGTTTCTGAATTTTACAGATGAGGTGTGATTATTCATATTATTTGGATTTTTAAAACTACTGTTTTCATCTTCAGTGTTATTTTCAAAACATTTTCCTCAATGTAACCTTCTACCATCATCAGGTCTATTATGTCAAACTCCGGAAGCTTTCTGTCAGAAACGGAGAATGTGCACAAAATTTTGAACAGTATGCTTAATTTAATCTATGGGAGTAGCATGCTCTCATTCCACCAGCCATATTTGGCTTTTGCATTTCCAACCTTTACTCAACAATTGCTCTTGACATATCTAAGGCCTTTGATAGGGTATGGCATAAAGGTTTACTTCACAAGATCTCTAGCTATGGTATAGCTGGAAATGTCTTCTCAATTATTAAATTATTTCTTTCTGATAGGTTCATAAGAGTAGTAGTTGATGGGCAAAAATCAGAAGCTCACAGTATTAATGCTGGTGTCCCTCAGGGTTCCATCCTGGGCCCAACTCTTTTCCTGATCTACATTAATGATCTTCCAGATCACATCCTTACATCATTTGTAGAGATTTATGCTGATGACACTACCATCTATGGTAGCACATCTAAGACAGTAAACGACCAAGTTCTCTCTGATTCTCTCTCCTCTGATCTTGAGCACCTGGTACAATGGGGAAAGGAGTGGCTGGTTACTTTTAATGCATCTAAAACCAAGCTTCTCTCTTTAAATCATCAACATTCTAATCCACATCTGGCATCAATTGAAATGAATGGCACTTATCTTCAGGAGGCCTCAAGTTTTGACAAGCTTCTGGGCTTGACCATTACTTCTGATCTTAAATGGAACACGTACATCAAATCTGTTGCCAAGGCCGCTGGAAAAATTGTGGGATCCTTCTATCGATCCAGTAGATATCTCACTGCTGATGCAATTCTCTATCTATATAAGAGCCAGGTACGTCCAAGGATGGAATACTGTTGCCACATCTGGGCAGGTGCTGCTAGAAAGGACTTTTCCTGCCTTGATAGAGTTCAAAATAGACTTTGTAGCCTCATAGGAGCTGTCCTTTTCTCTTCCCTGCAACCTCTATCTCACAGAAGAGATGTTGTGAGTTTGTCTCTGATGTATCGTTATTTTCATGGAAAGTGTTCGACTGAGCTTCAGTCTATGGTACCCTCTCGCCAAACTTTAACTAGAAACACTCGTCTAGCTGAAAACACTATCAATAATTCCCCCCACTCTTTACCTGTGCCTAAACCTAAACGTAGATTCCATGAACAAAGCTTCTTTCTTAGAACTGCATGCCTGTGGAATTGTCTTCCGTTTTCCTGCTTTCCGACTGACTACAATATGGTTGTCTTCAAGTGTAATGCAAATAAGTTCTTGATGAGCCGTTCCATATAAGTTAACATATTTACCAAATTTTCATTACTAATGATTACTATATTGTCCAATTTCTACTGTACACTCTTTAACCCTTATCCTTGAGTGGCCTCTTGGCCTTGATAGTGTGGTGATGCTTGTGTAAAAAATAAAACAAAAAACTAATCAAAAGAGCACAATGCTGTTACTTTTACTTAATCATTATTTGCTGTAATTTGCTTAAAATTCCACAAATAGAAAGTTTTAATTATCGTCAAGATTGTCTGCTCTTTTAGATTTTCGATTCTGCTGTCCCTTTCGCTTGATAAGTAGACATAGTCAAGCAGGCAAGAAAGCCATTCTTAGCATGGTAAAGGATGTGTGGACTTTCAATTTATTTGAAATAATCATTAATCAGAATGAGTCATAACTTGCTTGTCACCATCACCACT
The DNA here is from genome assembly GCF_053919585.1 of Euprymna scolopes. Taxonomy (NCBI): domain Eukaryota; kingdom Metazoa; phylum Mollusca; class Cephalopoda; order Sepiida; family Sepiolidae; genus Euprymna; species Euprymna scolopes. The sequence goes on from NW_027633350.1 coordinate 36,669, forward strand.
GTGGGCCCAGATCGCTGGTTTGTGGAAATAAGGACAATGAGAAGTTCTCAGGTAGTGGTTAAGGGCTTTTTTGAAGCAAAACGATGAGTCGAATAGAGAAATATTAAAATATTTAAAAACGGTCAAATTTTGGGGGGTTTAGAGTCCACAAATTTAAATTGGGATTTTACTCCCAAAAAGTGAAAATTAACTATTTGGTCATATCTTAGTGAAAAATGATCCACTGGCAGTTGTTTAGGGCTTGTTGTAAATCTGATAATGTGAATACGATATAGTATATATATTACAACATATCAATCAAGTAGGATATCTTCAACAAGAGAAACATAAAATTTCTTTGGTAAGTTGGAAAGCCTTGCATGAGATCTAATAGTGTGAGCATTTGCACCACATTCAGTGCAATACTTATTAGGATGCAATTCATTGGACTGCTTCACATTCAGTGCAATACTTATTAGGATGCAATTCATTGGACTGCTTCACATTCAGTGCAATACTTATTAGGATGCAATTCATTGGACTGCTTCACATTCAGTGCAATACTTATTAGGATGCAATTCATTGGACTGCTTCACATTCAGTGCAATACTTATTAGGATGCAATTCATTGGACTGCTTCACATTCAGTGCAATACTTATTAGGATGCAATTCATTGGACTGCTTCACATTCAGTGCAATACTTATTAGGATGCAATTCATTGGACTGCTTCACATTCAGTGCAATACTTATTAGGATGCAATTCATTGGACTGCTTCACATTCAGTGCAATACTTATTAGGATGCAATTCATTGGACTGCTTCACATTCAGTGCAATACTTATTAGGATGCAATTCATTGGACTGCTTCACATTCAGTGCAATACTTATTAGGATGCAATTCATTGGACTGCTTCACATTCAGTGCAATACTTATTAGGATGCAATTCATTGGACTGCTTCACATTCAGTGCAATACTTATTAGGATGCAATTCATTGGACTGCTTCACATTCAGTGCAATACTTATTAGGATGCAATTCATTGGACTGCTTCACATTCAGTGCAATACTTATTAGGATGCAATTCATTGGACTGCTTCACATTCAGTGCAATACTTATTAGGATGCAATTCATTGGACTGCTTTACAACACCAGCATCAGAACGTTCAAGCAGTCTACAAATAACATCAATTAACTTTTCAATTAGTGATGATTTTCTTGAAAGGAATTTCAAATAATTACGGATGTCTTTATTGTTGGACTCCAAACATTCCTCTGACGTTTCCTAATCTGCAGCCATCATTCATAGCCATCATTCATAGCCATCAACTCGACTGAATGTTGAATTATTCCACGAAGAGCATGATTCAGTTTCACCCATTTAAAATGATCACACATATTCCTAATTTGGCAAAGAATTTTCATCTTATCAAGGTTAACTTGTCTTGATGAAAATACAATACTAAGGATTGTTGACAACTGGCGATGCAAAACCAATAAATTATCCCAGTATTTCACAGGAGTCAATTCTTGATATCAATAAGCTCTTCAGAGAAAAATGGTCTTCCTTGAAGGCCATTTGTTGATGTCTCATTTTTTCCACCAGCAGAATTACATTTATCCAGATAGAGACGATTTTCCCCAGGAATTTTGTTAAGGACTTTTTCTCTGGAGGCACAAATTGGATCACTTAATAGCTCTGACTTCTAAATCTGTTGTTGGTAGTCTATGTATCAACGATGCATAACTTTGAGGAACCATGTAGTGCCATTGATGCAGGCATGGATTATGGTGATATTTTTCTGGTCTGATACAGAAATTGGTTTTGCTGTAACACCTTGCCTGATCTTAAAGTCACCACTTTTATAAGGAACCACACCATCATCATCAACTAGACTTCCCAACAATTTCAGTGTATCCTCAACACATCTGCTCATTGGGAATACATCAGAAATAATTCAGGATTTGTCCAGTCTGCCTATTTGCTAACACAAAGAATACAATCTATATCATCTAGTCCTAACACATGCTTCTTAAACTTTCATGGTTTCATGAATTCTTTACATCATATGCCTTATTGCCTACTTGTGCATACAGACCCTCAGCTTCCAACTCTGCACAATTCCTATCAGCTGTGGGGATGACAGCATTGAGAAGGTTTTTATCTGTCTCTTTCTTTCATCATTTCAAGGACCTATGTTACTAAAACACTTTCATCTTTTCTTTGTTGTCATTTGCACTCTCAACAACATCAAACAATTTTACTTTTGTAGCAGCAAGTTCAAGCACAGCTGAATTTACTTTCTTATTGTGCTGACTCTTAAAACGATTAAATTACATCTTGGATTACATTGAATTTTTTTCCACATTTACTGATACACACATAATAATTAGGGGATTTTGTTTGTGGATACTACGACCTGTAATCAATGATTACTTGGAAGATGTTTTGTATCATGGACACTTTGCTGATTTCTTCCATCTCATGTCAATATATATCTGAAATGTAAATATTGATGTTAGAAAACAATTACTGAAACAAACAAAAATATTGTGAAGAAAGTTTAAATGATATAAAGGAAAGTTTAAACACAAGAAAGTCAAGGAAATCCCAAACAGACATAGGGAACTTCTCAATGGACAATTCTCAATTTCTGGGAAATGAGTATGTATGCTACAGTTTATGAACACTAACAAATAAACTAACAACATAGCATGCATTAAACATCCATTGCAACAAATGTTTTCTATTTGAAGACACATAATTGCAAAAAGAATTGCGGAAATATTTTAATATTTCAAAATTTTTCTTGTAACTATGAAATATTTTAGGGTAAATTATTCTGCAAACGGCTAGATCTCACATATTGCACCAGAAACCCATAAACCATGGATTTCAAAACGTATGTGTGAGCTTTAGCCCTAGTGAAAATATTTTGCAATTTATGCAAAAAGGAATCGTCCGGTTTGGGTAAAAAATATACAATTTTGGCATGCTTTCTTTTTACAAAGAAGAATGAAAATTATACTAAAATTTTCTGGAAATGTTCATTTATTATTGATTTTATTAGTTGAAAAGTTATTTTTCAACATTAATAACCTTATAAACAAGTAAGGATGGTTTTGTAAGGAGTTTTTCTATTTTTAAGAGTTTTTTCTGTGGTTGGTACAGTTTTACTTATGAAAAACAAACCGCGACGAAGGTTTCCAACTGCAGATTGATTCCTGCAACTTGAAAATCGTATAAAATCACTAAAATTAATGCAATTGACTTGATTGTTTTTGTTTTATCAGAAATGTGTTTTACTTTTTATTTATTAAATTAAGAAAGTTTTAAAAACACATCATTTGCCTATTTCCACTATTTCGTCCAATCTGCGGAGCAGAAACTGGAAGTCAAAAAGAGCAGATAATCTTACCTATAACTGAAATTCTAGATAAAAAACTTTGTTCATGGTAGTTTCATTAATTTTAAGAGAATGGTTTTTCTCGGAGCTATATTTTATGTCCAATTCTGTTTCTTCCTTATATAAATTATTTTTTTAGAGGTGTTCTTGATTAACATCTATGCTGATGATATCACTCTATTTTCTGGTGCTGCTTCTCATCTATCTCCCTGGGGTCTGTTGAAATATGCAGCTGATCTAGAAGTTGACCTAAATTCGGTTGTGTATTAGGATAGAAAAGGGTTCTTTTTCATTTTATCCTGTTAAGAATCAGCTTGTGTCTTTCTATTGTAAGCATGTCTCTTTTCTTCCTGAGATCCTTATGGATGGCTCTGTTTTTGAGAAATAAACTCTGAAGCACATCAGTTCTACACATTAGATGAACATCTACATATTAGATCCATTTCTTTTTCTACTTATTGTAAACTCAGTACTTTTTATGGTCCTATACACATTCTCATACTTACAGCTATTGTGTCTCTCTACAAATCTACTTTCAGATCATGTCTGAAGTACTGTTGTCATATTTGAGCAGAAAAATAACTGATGAACTATACCATGTCTTATGGCCAGCATATGTCAAACTGGAAAAAAACTGCAATCAATAAACATTAGAAAATGCATTACCATTGCAAAAATGTACTACTCATGTTAAATGTTTCTTTTAGATATAATGGAAATGAAATTTGGGTTTTGATACTTAATTGAAATTAGGGAGAAGGGTTTGAAAGAAGTCTCAAACAAAGAAGGTAATATGGAGAGAATGAAAAAATGTAAAGAACTGAAAATAAAACCAATGACATTATTTTATCTTATATGTCTCGTTTCAGTCATTTACCACAAAATAAAATTCTGTTTTAGGAAGCCTAATAATTAGTGATCTATGGCAATAAGTAGTAAGATTGTACATCTAAACAACAAAAATATGTTTGAATTGTTCACAAAGCATAACGGATAAAGTAATAGGTAAAATTCAATTGTAAGTGACACTCTTCTGAAGTTGTTGGTTCAATCCTCAAATGAGTAGTTTGAGTAATAATATTCTAAATAATACAAACCTAATTGAGATGAAATGCAATAATATGAAAGAAGCTGACGATAAAGAAAGTCCAAAGAACAGAAATTATTATTGAAAATAAAACTGACGACACTATCTTATGTAAATTTATCTTATTCATTTATCAAGAAAGTCACAAAGGTCTTTATGTCATTAATGAAGTAGCATTCACCCTAAGCGGATTGAATTGGCTTCTTCTGAAAGGGAAAGTGCCTTCAAGTAAAACCAACACAAAGTCAAGTATCTCGATTCCTTTGTGTTCTTAAACCAAAGGAAATGGTTGATTGTTGAATTGCGCCCCCGTTGTATCAAAGTACCTGCAGAATGTCTTCTTGGTTCCTCCTCTTCTCTTTTCTCTCTCCCAACAATCGAGCACAACATATAATAACAAAACTCTAAAGCACGTCTGACAGCACTGACTTCTGCTAACAGTCTGCCCCTCCTCTTAACAACACAGGCTTTTTATATCGCAAAATTGTTCACCTCTATTTGCATATTCTTCTAACTCACGTGATCACTACTCTATAAATAAGAGTCTTGACCGTTTCTTTTCTTTCTTTTTATTTATTTTCGGTGACCGACCCGTACGTGGTCTATCCAGGTAAGTCACGCATTTCTCCACACTCCCCCCTGATCTCGTGATCACAAACAGGACATGCGGGCAATCGTCATTGGCAGGTACTCCTTCAAAGAATCGGGGGCAGCACTTCCTCATTGCTGTTTTCTTCATTATCACCATCATTACTACCAGTCTGTTCCATTATCCCGTCTCGTGGTTCCATAGGCGGTGTCTCACAATCAGGGCAGGGGGGCAGTATCCGTCTTTGTCGGGTACTTCTCCGAAGAATCGGAGGCGTCATCTCCTCGGTGTGCTCCATCATCCCTTCTCGCAGGATTTCGCAATCACGGGGGGTGGGCAGCATTCGTCTCTGTCAAGTATTTCGATGAGGCATTACTTCCTTGTGTCCATCGCTCTCATTACTATTGTCATCGGTATGTCCCATCATTCCCTCGTCTGGTTCTGTTGGTGGTGTTTCTATGCTCACCTGAAGGGGCAGTAAGTGATCAGGATCATCTCTGAACGGTGTGTGATCCTCCTCATCGTCCTCAGAATCAGAAGAGGTATAACAAGGGCGGATATCTTTTACGTGACGTGGTATGCGACCAATCAACATGGTCTGAGGACTTATGATTTCGTCTATTTTTCCCCGGAAAAATTTCGTAGTGCACCCAGCATTCGGGGGTTTTATCCAAACAAGGTCACCGCTTCTGTGGGTCAATCGGTAGAACTGCTGACTATCAAGGCGATGGTTCTAGGTTCAATTCTCTGACACTCTTCACACGAACGTATGGCTGCTTTCACTGATGCTTTTGTAGTTGCAGGGCATACTCTTCGGACAAAATATGCAGTCCTCTGAATTCCAGGATGTCCACTCTGCTGGTGTATCATACGGATCTGGTCAGGTGTTAATTGATCCGTTACAGTCGCGCATGTTTGTTGTTGAAGATCGGATCCCTGCCTCATTGCATCGATCCACCTCTTTGGTACTCGAGTCAAGCTATCAGCCAAATTCTGCATCGACGAGACTAACGTAATGTCTACCTGTATTCGTCAACTAGACGCTTAATTATTGCTAGTGTCCTTCGTACTAGCATTTCACTTGCAGCTCTAGTCTTAACTCGAGCCTTTCCAGTCAAGGTGTTGGTTAACCAATGGTAAACACACAATGAGTCAGTGTGGAGATGCACAACATTAGTCTGCCATTGCAATGCGAGATTAAGACCTTTTAACGTGGCATCAAGTTCTGCCAAATTTATATGTTGGGCATCATTTTTCGGACGAAGCCAGCATGCATCTTCCACAACAACACCTAGTTGCTCCAACACGACACCTGTAGCCAACGAACTTGCGTCAGCTCATGCATTTAGTTCGTTTCCAGACACTTGCCACTCACCCCGGGCAGGGTCATTCCTATGCACTCTGGACAACATTTCAGCCATCATTTGTTGGAGAGAATCATCATCCGCAACATCGTCCCATCCTTTTGTTACTGTAGTCACTCGTCTTTTCACCACTCCTGTTGCCGATGGGAGCCATCCAAAGACAGGTAGATGTCCTACCAATTTACCACAGATGGAAAAAACAGTACGTTTTGTTAATACATTGGGTAACTTTGGAAGTGGGCTCCCTCACTTCCATCGCAACGTATTGCCCTCCTCCCAGACCTCAAGGCCTAGCACAGGCACTCCATCCTTTAGGCGCTTAGGGTCTTTGCTTATTAACCCAAACGCTTTCAGTTTTATTCGAACTACATCCACAGACATTATGTCCTCATTAACATAGATGTCATCTATGTAGGCTGAAGCAGCTTTTGCTGTGGTCTCATCCTGCATCAAAACAGTTTTAATAATGGTTGTCATAATCAAGGGTGCTACGTTTAGGCCAAAACCCAAACGTGTCAAACAATATAGTTTTCCCTTGAGTAGACTGTCTGAAACGGCCATAATGACTCATGGACACGTATCTGCAGGTAGGCCCTCTTTAGATCCAGAAGTGCTACATTGCTCCCTTTTTGACACCACTCTCTCAGTTTAGCAGCGCACACATCTGCGTTTCTGGTAAATGCATCAATATGCCGATTCAACTCTCGGTAATCCATTACGGGACGAATTTTTTCTTTGGTAGGTTGTTCAACAGCCATGAGCGGAATTAATCCCTTGGGTGGTCTCAGACGTTCCTGTGGGTATGGTATTAACCAACCGTTGTCAATCCACATCTGAAGTTCTTCTTCATATGCGGCCCTATTCTTGGTAGAAACTGCATACTCTGGAATCGTGTTGCACAGCCGATCTGGTTCCTGGCCCATGGCCCATTTCCACTTTGCAGTCCACACCCTTTCGTTGTCATCAAATGTAGCACAGAAGTCCTTTTCTTCAATCGACATGGCTGCACGGACGTCTTTCCCTTCTCCAAGCCTGATACCTCTAGCTGCTGTGATTGTAACGCCTCCTAGTGCTTGTATTGCATCAATTCCAAGCAACATGTCGTAGCCAAGGGGTTTCTCCTGCATCACCAGAACGTCAACTTTAGCTGTGTCACCCTTCTCAGTACAGATTGTGACTGTCCCTTCACCACAACATACCCGTGATAAGCCATTGATGGTCATAACGCCGACTGGGTTCCTCCACCACACCGGACAGCAATGGGCACTAACTATAGACCTGAACACTGCACATCATCAAGTTTAACGCTAATGACAGGCAATCCTGTGTTTATTGGTTGGCAGGGGGCAAGGGTAGCGATAGTACCTTGCCCCCAACTTCGTTTCCCGAACAGTTGCGAGATATGTGCCCAAACTTATTGCAGCGATAGCATTGCACTGGTCTCTTTGATTGTGGATATACACCTCTCCTATCACTCCGGCACTCTTTAGCAAAATGATTGGCCTCCCCACATTTATAGCACACTGGGGTGGCATGCTTATTACTATCTGGAAGAGAGTCCACATTGCCTCCATGTCGAAAACGAGCTGCTGCTGCAATTGGTTCCTGTTCCTTACAGATGTTTCGAGCTCGGGCCAATAACTCATCAGTTGACAATTCATCGATTCTTGATGATGCCCGCAACAGTTTACTGACCTCCTCGGGTAGGCCTACTAAAAAAGCACAGCTTAATATTTTATCGTTGACCCCACCAAACGGTACAGATAATTTTCGCAGGTCGGCTAGGTACACGTCGACTGTTTCCTTGGGTTGAAGTTTCCGGCTCGTGAACTGTTGCCACGCAACAAATGGATCTGTACCAAACGCTGTATACAGGCTCTGCTTGATTTCATCCCAGTCTGGTTCATCCCCGAGTTGTTGGTAGACTGCATAGGCCCCCCCGGTTAGCCTCAAAGGGATAACTGTGGCTGGTTCTTTAATTTTGCATGGTTTACAGATTTTCTCTGCCTTCTCAATCCATTCGACGACAGCCGGTCCAGTGGTAGATCTGTCGAACTCGGGTATTAAGCGAATGTCGAATCTGTCCATTGTTAGTCACTGCACACCAAGCGCCGAAATAGCTTAAAACCAAGTCAAGTATCTCGATTCCTTTGTGTTCTTAAACCAAAGGAAATGGTTGATTGTTGAATTGCGCCCCCGTTGTATCAAAGTACCTGCAGAATGTCTTCTTGGTTCCTCCTCTTCTCTTTTCTCTCTCCCAACAATCGAGCACAGCATATAATAACAAAACTCTAAAGCACGTCTGACAGCACTGACTTCTGCTAACAGTCTGCCCCTCCTCTTAACAACACAGGCTTTTTATATCGCAAAATCGTTCACCTCTATTTGCATATTCTTCTAACTCACGTGATCACTACTCTATAAATAAGAGTCTTGACCGTTTCTTTTCTTTCTTTTTATTTATTTTCGGTGACCTACCCGCACGTGGTCTATCCAGGTAAGTCACGCATTTCTCCACATCAAGAAATACTGAAAAATATTATTACGGTTTTTCAGATATGTGCAAATACATTTTTCACTTTTTTTTTTTCAAGTATAAGAAAATGATGTTTACGAAAATACTTTTGAAAATTTGGAGGCATTATAACAATATTTTTAAACTATCATAATATTTGAAAAAAAAAGACTAATAGTAAATTTTGGATTGTCTTCCCTTTCAGCTAATATAACGATTTCAAAAATGAAAAAGAAATTCTGGTCACTAGTTAGTCTAACAGTTCAGATTATAATTAAATTGGTTTGATCTTTGTTGAAAGACAGATACCATTGTTTTGGGATATATCCTCTGATGTTTGTTCTATTGCTGTTGATTGCTCTTCACCCACTATTGAATTTGTATCAATGGTATTTATTATATAAAACTGATATTAAAGTAGATTTAGAGCCAGTATGGAGATGCTAAGCGACCATATAACTATAAGGTAGAAACAGAGACAAAAAGAGAATGGTTATAGCAAAGAGAAGGATGACAATGGATCGTAAATAAATACAAGTGGCAAATTCAAAAGGCCTGAAGATTGTGGTTGGTCTGAGTAAAATAGAATCAGTCTCTGGAACGGGGCAGTTTGATGTCAGTAGACACTGGAGGAGGTAACCAGACAACAGTTGATACTGGAACATGGCTGCTGAACGTCAGTAGGCAATGGAGGTGGCCACCAGACGACACTGGATACTGGAACAGGACTACTGGACGTCAGTAGGTGTGGCATGCGTAGCTGGATATTGGCAGGCTTTGAAGTGAGTAGCCTAACTTTGACCAGCACTGGTTAGCATGTGGGAGGTGTTGGAGGCACTGAGGACTGCAGGAGGGCTGGAAGACTGTAGAAGGCACTGATGGTTGCAGAAACCACTGGAGACTGCAGGAGGCACTGAAAACTGCAGATGACACTGGGAGGCTACAGGAGACGCTGTAAACTGCAGAAGGCACTGGAGATTGTAGGAGGCACTGGAAAGCTGTAGGAGCTGCTGGAAACTGCAAGAGTGAGCTGGAGTCTGTTGATTGTAGAAGGGTATTCTCAGGAAGCAGGCAGGCAGTATTAGAAGTAGTTTGTGGTTATATATATACCCACACCAAATGCCTACATGTATTGGTGCACATGATTTGCATGTGCTATTCGTGTGGCTAATATTTTTGGTGCGAAACAGAAACGCCGCCATTATGTGTTTTCTTTGTGGAAAAATACCGGTATTCTGAAATATGTCTCGACAAGGTCCTCTCCCTGGGTAATTGATTATTATCAATTACCAAAGAAACAATGCCAAAGTTCTCTGCAGATTATTTGCAAGGCTTATCAGAATGATGAATGCAAGTGGGTCTGCAAGATTGTTTGTATTCTCAGTCTGCAAGAGCGTCTACAGAGTCCAAGAGATGAGTGCAAGTGAGTCTGTACTTGTTGATTGTATCGTCCATTTTGTGGAGATAATTGTCAAGATTAGTGGTACACTATGGTCGAAATCAGTTGTACAAGATTTGCTTTTGAGTCTGCAGTGCTAAGTTCAAGTGGATCTGCACTGGTGTTGGTGTGCATCGTACTAGTTGATTGGGTACCCTGTGTGTTGATTGAACGTCCAGTTGTTGAATTTTTTAATGTGCATGTTGGAGCTTAACTCATTTGAACTGGCGTGACATCTTCCATCATGTTTGTTGATGATGTCCGTTGAATTTTATGTGATTGATGAATGTCTGTGAGGGTTAGGGTTGTTGAATCTGTTTTTGAAGAGATTTGGTGGGCCTTGAAGGATGTTGATGTTTGCAGAGATTGACTTTTTACATCTCATATGAAGTCAAGAGCTTGGTGTTAGTTCTGGGCTAACTTGGTTGAGATGTTCGATAGTCATGGTTGGTCAAGTCTGGGTGAAATGTCATCTTCTTCAAACATGCATTCCAGGATGATGTGGGCAATTTTTGTTTTGTAATCTTTGCTGGCCGTTTTCGGCTGTATCTTAGAATCATGCCAAGGTTACCACTTGTTGCAGTAGGTCGAGAGGCGGTATGGAGATGCACCAATCGACCATACAGCAACTATAAGGTAGACACAGAGGCAAAAGAGAATAGTGATAGCAAAGAGAAGGATGACAAACATTGAAATTTGTTTAATGACAATGAATCGTATTTTATTTAGAAAAACAAATAAGTGCAAGTGGCAAATTCGAAAGGTCTGGAGATTGTGGTTGGTCCGAGTAAAACAGAACCAGCTTTTGGAATGATGCAGTTTGACGTCAGTAGACATTGGAGGAGGTAACCAAACAACAGTGGGTACTGGAACATGGCTGCTTGACGACAGTAGGCACTGGAGGAGGCAACTAAACGACAGTGGATACTGGAACAGGGCTGCTGGAGTGCTGGACGTCAGTAGGGCATAATATGGGTAACCGGACGTTGACACGGTCTGGAGTGGGTAGCTTGACGTCAATCGGCACTTGAACAGGTAGCATGCGGGAGGTGTTGGAGGGTGCAGGAAGTGCTGGAACGCTGCAGGGGGCGCTAAAAACCACAGAAGTGAGTCAGAGTCTGCTGGTTGAAGAAGGGTAGTCTCAGGAAGCAGGTAGGTAGTAGTAGTTTATGTAAGTAGTCAAATCCCCATAACTGAAATACTTTTCTGTTTAATGTTCCTTAACTACCCACCCCCATCTAGTAATACGTGATGCATGACAAATCCAACAGCTGACGACCTCATAAAATTCCTCAACAAATCACAATACCTCCTTCATACAACCTACCATATTCCTGGTAAACTTACTCTAATTAACCAAGATAAAGAGCGTGAACGACGAACGAGTTCGTCACAATCATGGAACGTAACGAAATTGTGCATTAGTGCGAGTGCGCCTCTTCCTCTCAAGTCCTGACGCCCCAATGGGGGTCTCCACACCGACCTCTTGTGCTCAGTCTCTGCTCTCATCTTCACCTCTTGAGGAATCGTCCACAAAGGTATATTATATGCAGAGAAATTGGGGCAAAATCGATCCTCATAATGAAATGAAGAAAAAATACAAGGAAAAAAACAATAACATGTCTAAAATGGCGATATTGTTTCTATATTTATTAAAGCAACAAAATTCAAACAAAATAACTTGTCTTTATTTTCCTATAATTTTTCTTTTAAAGCTTAGAATTAATATACAAATGCACAAAAAACAACGACAAATAATCTTTTACGAAGCAGAAACAAAAATATTTAAAAAGGCATTTCATCGAAACGAGAAAAGATTGTTTACAACTAGCCGACATTTTTGTGTAGATATTTTTAAAAAGAATCACCTTAACGTGTTCTTTATTCTTATTTCCATGTTTTCCATCATTTTCTTTATTAGCTTCTATTATGGAGTACGTAGCTACGGCTACAACTAAATACGAAACTGCGTGCGAAGTACACACAGCTCTGTACGAAGACATCTGCCGATAATAAAGCTTCTGGCGCTTAACATACAAACCACAGCCTTTGTCCTCTTTTGTTTACATTTCGCCTCATTACATGGTGTAACGAAGTGGGATTTAATTTTTTCTTCTTTCCGGAACGACGTAAACACTGTGGATAATTATAATCGTTCAGCAAAACGTACATATTTTAACTCGGACTTTGTGTTTACATATCCTGGCACGGAATTTATCAACCACGTGGATTCGGTCATTTTTATACATTCGACAGCTACAACATGGCATATGCAATTCCACCACCAGTGAAAATGGAAATGGACGGCGATTTACGAGAGAACCCTGGGCCCTCTTCAAATTAACCTGGGAAAATTATCCAGCTTCAACGGAAATTGAAAAAAAAGCAGCAAAAATACAGGTACGAACTCTGCTTTCTGTTATCGGTAAAGAATGCTTACAGATATATAAAAATCTGCCAATATCGGAAGAGGAACAAGCGAGTACAAAAAATATTTTGGAAAGGCTTACAGACTACTTTGAGCCTTAACAAAACACCATATACCAACGGTATATGTTTAATTCCTGCACACAGGAACAGGACGAAAAATTTGACAGTTACTTAAATAAATTAAGAAACCTAGTTAAAACCTGCAAGTATGGTGCGCTTGAGGATGAATTACTGCGTGACCGAATTGTGATAGGTACCAGCAATAATAATGTACGGGCCAGACTCCTTAGCGAATCTGGACTTACCTTAGACCAGACAATAAATATTTGCCGAAGAAGCACTGAACAGGCTGAACAACAGCTCGGCAAACTTAACAAATCAATAGAGAACATCCACTTCACAAAAGCTGACAAAAAAAAGACACGCGAATTTATAAAGGACTGCAAATTCTGTGGACAGAGTCACGACAAAGGGAAATGTCAGGCCTATGGACTAACGTGTGCGATCTGCCTAAAGCGCAATCACATTGCCAGGGTATGCCAATCACAGACACAGCCCACCCCACCACAACAGCCAAACAAACCCATGACGCAACGAACTGCAAAAGTGCGCTATGTCGAAACAGAAGTGCCCAGCAGTGACGAAAGTATTTATGTTCTCGGGTCTCTGTCAGACCGCAAACATTTGTCTATCCATCCCAGGAGACAGTGCAAAGACCACGTGTAGATTCCAAATTGACACAGAAGCAAGCTGCAGCACTTTGGCCCTTGCTGTCTATAAACATCTTAAAAAAACACCACTACAGCCTTCTCACACAAGGTTAAGGCTGTACGACAATTCCATACTGCAACCCTTGGGCTCAGTAATACTTCATTGTGAGATAAATGGCATAAGAAAAAAAAGCCAACTTTCAAGTGGTGGATGGCAACTCACCTTAACTACTTTCCGGACAGGCTAGCTCAGCTCTGAGGCTGATAGCTTTTAATACAGAATGTGTGCAACAACTGAGTGAAGTAAAGGAGACAAGGACAATTACTAAAGAAGATATCCTCAGAAAATATGAAGACGTTTTCTCTGGCCTGGGGAAACTCCTGGCGAATACAAAATCGAAATCGACCAAAACATCAAGCCTATACAAAATAATCCCCGCAGGGTTCCTCTGCCACTGAAAACGGAATTAGAAAGAAAACTCAATGAATTGGTTGATCAAGGAGTAATAGCCTGGGTCACAGAACCAACCCCATGGATCAACAACCTGGTTGTCGTCCGAAAGCCAAACAAACTGCGGATATGCATTGATCCATACCACCTAAACAAGGCGATCAGGCGCAACCATTACCCAACACCGACTGTTGAGGAAATTGCAACTAAAATGAAGAAGGCCAGATTGTTTTCTGTTGTTGATGCTAAAGATGGCTTTCTTCAGGTTGTTTTAGATGAATCATCTTCCTACTTGACAACCTGCTGGACCCCATTTGGCAGAATACGATGGCTTCGAATGCCATTCGGAATCAGCTCAGCCCCCGAAGAATGGCGGCGACGACTCGACCACTGCTTTGAAGGAGTTGAAAATACCCAAGTTATCGTAGATGACACCATAATCTACGGGTCTGGTGACAGTGATGCGGAAGCGGACAAAAGTCACGA
>NW_027633351.1:0-42500 GCF_053919585.1 Euprymna scolopes
ATTTAACTTAAGGCTACTTAATCGAAAAGGTGATCACTGTCGAAAACATCGGTGAAAAAAGCGACCTCTCCTTGTAAAAAAGTGCCCAGTTGAGGGTGAAGGAATTAATGTTTTTAGCCAATTTTTCGATATTTGTCGTCCAAAGGGTCGAGCTTCAAAACGATACAGATCTTGTGAAAATCCGTCGCCTGTAGAAAGTTTTAGGCAGACATACAAACATACATACATTTAAACAGACAAGTGAGATTTATATTATAGATGTTTATTTTCATTCAACAGTTACGCTTAATATTTTTATGCCGCTTTCTACATCATGCATAAAATTTAGTATGAAAATGTTCAAGCACACGCACACATTATATATATATATAAAACATTTTCTCCAAACTTGTAGCCTTGACGAAGGAGATTAAAACTTGCTGCTACGGTTTCAAATGATCTGAAATAACAGCTAGGGGAGACTTTATTCCAAATATTTCTTATATGTGATATCTTCCCTCTTTTGGAAATGGGGTACGATTAGGAGTATCTCCAGTATCAAATAATCCTCATGCACTGTGAAATTTACTTTATCAAAACTAAAGAGGGGAGATATACAATATGAGAAATATTTGGAATCAAGTCTCCCCTTGCTGTTAGTTCAGATCATTTGAAACCATAGCAGCAAGTTTTAGTCTCTCCTCCATCAAGACCAGAGGTTTGGGGGAAATTTGTAATTCTATGCAAAACTAGGTAAACAAAGGATTATGATTGAAACATTTTATGGCTGCAAAAAATTGCTAAAAATAGCCTCTGGATGATAGATTATCCCCTTAATGTGCGACTTTAAGGGCAAATGTCACATAGCTCACTATCATTCAGGTCATTATCTTTTCAACGAGCTTTCATTTGTTAAATTCTGATCAATAGTCACTTATAAAACCGCCAAAAAAGGTGGTATATCTATCAGTGGCTTGGCAAGGCCACAGGGAAGACAATCAAGCAAAAAAAAAACAAAAAAAAAACAAAAAAAAAACAAAAAAAAAACAAAAAAAAAAACACCCTAAGCAAAATTCATCCCAAAGAGCAGCAAAACTGAAGCTGGCCTGCCAATACACTGTTGTAGGCATATTTGGGCATATTTTATTGATTTGAAAACATAGGTTCATTTTTATTAATTGTCATAAAATTTTAACCATAGAATAATCTTCAAGAAGCCTGCAAATGTTCATGTAGTTTCGTCCCATAGAACCAAAGATATGAACATTTCAATATTCAATTTGGCTACCAGTATATATATATTAGATATACCACTTTTTCAAGCAATTTTATAAGTTCGAAATCTCAGCGACTATTGATAAACTGTGGTAGATTTCTGCCGTTGGTTTGTCATGTGAAGTCATGCAAGGTTAGACAAGACCAATTTTATGAGGATGTGCTGCCACCCAAACCATCCAAATATTGTTGTGATATCTCTGGATTATTCTGTACAGTCAGAAAAACAGAGCAGTGGGGGCATTCGAAAGGTAAGCTGTCTAAGGAAAGAAACTTTTTAAAGAAAAGGTTTTTCGGCATCCAGAGACCTCTACAGTGAAGGGGTTGCGCCTTTCTGCTAGCCGGGGTGGGTTGGAGGAAGCGGGTTATTTAAGTATTCTAAAGAAATGAGATTGTAACAATGAGCAGTTGAAAGGAATTAGCAATGTGTGGTTAGTTATCTGCTAGAATTTCAGATGTTGACAGAATTGTTGGATAGAGACAGAGCGAGGGGAGGAAGAAGAGAGAAAGGGGGAGGAAATGAGAAGGGAGTAAGAGAAAGAAGGTAGAAAGAGAGAAGGAAGAAGGAAAAGAGGGGAGAGAGGTAGAAAAGAGAGGCGGAAGGAAGAAAAAAGAGGAAGGAAAGAGAGGAAGGAAAGAGAGGAAGGAAAGAGAGGAAAGAGAGGAGAGTGAAAGGAAAGAGAGGAGAGAGGAAGGAAAGAGAGGAGAGAGAGGAAGGAAAGAGAGGAGAGAGGAAGGAAAGAGAGGAGAGAGGAAGGAAAGAGAGGAGAGAGGAAGGAAAGAGAGAAGAGAGGAAGGAAAGAGGGGGAGGAAGGAAAGAGAGGGGGCAGAGAAGAGAAGAGAGGGGGGGGGGCGGAGAATGCCCAAGAAACAACAGAGAGTCTGGTGACAGGTTCAAGTATAACAGGAGAAAATAAATTCTTTAGAACAAGATTGACTGCCTGAAAAGAGGAAGTCGGTATGCTTAGTTAAGGCAGCCACCGACCCTCCCCCTCCCCAACACACATGTCCCTGAATCAGAGTAAAAAAGCAAAAATGTTGACTCCGGTTGAAGTCAACTGTGTGTTTTAAAGACTGTAATACTACAAGTAAATATACACGTTTCTCTGAAATATAATATAAAAGCGGAAACTATATATATATATATATATATATATATATATATAGTGCCGGCAAAAAGAACGTCCGCACTTGTAATTTTTTTTTTAAATTGCAAATTTAAGCTAAATTTAATGAAACTGTTTAAGCAACCAAAACCTCATTTGATTCGCCTTATATTCTTCTATAATTTTACCTGTTCATATTTGACTTTTAATTGAAATATTCTAGTGTTCACGTCAATTTTAAAAAATAACTTCAATTTGAGGAGGCAAAAAAAAAAGTCCGCAGCAACAAATTCGCTTAAATTATCGCCCAATAAATCAGTTTTAAATATCCACCAACAAGCAACAAAACATCTCTAATCATAATTATTGTTGTTCCAGGTTATACAAGGTAACATTTAGTCCATATGCCACGACTTTCGCTTAGTGATCGTCAGAAGTTCATTAATCTCCACCTTTCTAGTTTATCGAATCGAGAAATCGGCCGCAGATTGAAATGTGGTGAGAAAACGGTACGAAAGACTGTGCAAAAACACCAAAACACCGGCAGTATTCGTGATGCCCCTAAATCTGGTCATACTAGAGTTACTTCTAACAGGGAAGACAATGCTATCAAGATCCGCAGCCTAAGAAACAGATTTGAAACGGCTCCCCAAACCCAACAAAAGTGCAATCTTGTTAAAAAGTGCTCTTTCTACTGTCAAGAACAGATTAAAGGAATTAAATTTGCGAGGATATGTTACAAGACGCAAGTCAATGATTTCTGTAAAGCCACTCTGACGAGTCGTACGCGATGAAACACGTGTCAGTGGATAATTATATTTTAAAAAAGAATATCTGTATGTATAAATAGATATAAATATATAAAAAAATAAAATAAATACTATGTAAAATATATAGAAATATACTATATATGTTATGACATCTTTATAATATATAAATATATGAAAATATTAGATACTAAATTTCGAATAAAGTCATGAAATCATTTTCGAATTTCGCTCTGTTATTAAATTTATATGATTCTTAAAATTTTTTGTAGTTTTAACATTGCAAGTCTTGGGGTGAGAGACAAGAGCTGAATGGGAATTGTGGAAGACACGCGAAGTCTAGTGGACAAGATAGGTTTGCCATTAAGCTTTGCTGAAGACACGTTTTTCCAATGTTAAGCATTTTATTTATGAGAACACAAAAAAATGTAAGATTCTTCCTTAATTTTTGACAACGGCAAGTATCCAACCGGTTTTTACGGTTAATTATCTACTTTATAATACGAAACGACATATTTCTTTGCCAGAAAAGAATTACAGTGAATCCACTTTTTGTTTTGAACAATGGAAAAATTTCTGGACTAAGTGTGTTAAATACAGAGGAAATTATTTAGAAGAAAATTATAATTTACTTTACTGTTCATTTCTTATTGCGTTAAGTGTTGATCATTTTTTTAATTTACTATATATATGTATAAATAAACAGAGAGAAAGGCGAAGAATAAGACACAAAGAAAGAGAGAGAGAGACAGACAGAGATAGACAGAGAGAGAGAGAGAGAGAGAGAGAGAGAGAGAGAGAGAGAGAGAGAGAGAGAGAGAGACTAAATCAATATTCTATTTTAGAGAAATGCTTTCCAAAACGCAACTATTAATTTGTTAATGCTATAAATAAACTTTTTTTTAATGACAAAAGAACTCATCAAGATAATGGGAATATTTCAAAAAGTTTACGACGAAACTATTTATATAATATATATGGTAGAAGAGGAAGGCTATATATGTGTGTGTATTTGGAGGCGACAGCGGCTTAGTGAATACCAACATGGAGTGCCAAATTTGAATCCAGTCGGTTTCATAGCATCACTTTCAATTATGGATGTAAGTAACCTTCATGTGGTCCTGCTAAGTACACGAAAGAATTTCGGAGGAGGGGGGAGCAACAACAGAAATGAACCAAATTTTCTTTTTAAAGTTATATCATGCTGATCCATATTAATTCACGTCTGATTAAACGCAACTGATGCTAGTTCAATATTTTTATCCAATTCATGCTTATAGACAAATAATTTTTATGTTTTTTTTAAGTGGACAAAATTCTTTATATGTGCTCTAGCACTTTCGATCATCGTGTGTTATCTTCAAAATTTTTTTTATTTGAAATTCTGAATATAATCAAACATGTCTTAAAAAAAAAAGAATACTTAGCACGCACGCACGCACACACACTTGTTATTTTGAACTTGGTGTCAATTCACTGTACTGATGATGACCCTAATACCAATAAAAACCCATATCATCTAAGAAACACGAAATTGTTATTTATATCAAATTCTTGGATCATTATTTCAGAAAGTTATTTACCACTTGTGTGTGTGTGTGTGTGTTTTCATATATTAATAT
The DNA here is from genome assembly GCF_053919585.1 of Euprymna scolopes. Lineage (NCBI taxonomy): Eukaryota > Metazoa > Mollusca > Cephalopoda > Sepiida > Sepiolidae > Euprymna > Euprymna scolopes. Next base: position 4,750 of record NW_027633351.1, read on the forward strand.
AGCAGCCGCATGAGTCCCCTCTGGACTAAAGTATTGTAGGTTTGCAACAACAGATGCTACATACAAATTCATTACAGCTAGGCTAATAGCCACTATCTTATATAGCTTTCAAACACCATTTCAGATACATTCAGTCATGATAATAAAATACTACATTATATCCTGTTGCAACACCATCACAATCGTAATATCGTTAGAGGAAGGAGTCCCTATTTCTCTAAATATTTAATCATTGCTACCAGTTCTCACAGGGAAGAATTCTATACATTTCAGAGATTCTGTGATTCCATCGACCGTAACTGGCTCATACATACATACATACATACATACATACATACATACATACATACATACATACATACATACATACATAGACCTAACATAATCTTCCCAATTTCCGATTCATAGATAATAAAGCTTCCCTCGCCAAAGTCCATCCATTCTGATTGGCTGAGCTCTGAACATTCTCATATTCCGGAATCCAGTTCTTCATTATATAAACAAACGGCTACTAACACTAAAATATGGTGTCACTAAGAGACGTATTATTTCACCCGGCGTCAAGTTCATTTAATGCATAAGTCATTTCAGTCATGTAAGATCGAAAAATACAAGAAAGAAAATCATTATACAAACGTTTGTTAACCAGTTCACTAGCTTTCTTTTACAAACTTTAAAACACGCTATCTACTATAAGAATCTCCTTCGTCGTCGTCAAACCAACCACAAAAAATTTACATAGCTTTTGCGACTGAGTTTTTTTTTTTTTTACCATTGAACACACTTTGAAATACAGACTGGTTTTTTGTTCCCTTTATTTGTTTTTGTACTCCAGTTTGCATATTGTCTTTCGCAAATTTTAACATTCTGCTTGCTTTAACACACACACTATCCTCTACAACACGTTTCTTTCTATTTTTTTTGTCGACAAGTTTGTGTGTGTGTGTGTGTGTGTGTGTGTGTATACAATACAAATCACTATTAATGGCTTTGTAATTGTTGGACTGCTGTTCCCTTCAGTTTCACGGAGTCCACAGTGTATGTAAAGGGGTTACTCTCACCCCTCTCTCTGTGCGTATTTTCCTTCACTTATTTTAGTTCGTGCATGGGTGTGTTTGTGTGCATGTGTTCAGTTGAGCATCTCAGTTTCTGTTGCATCTGATAACAATACATAACGATAACAGTTCTTCTAATTTTTAATTATCAATTCATGTGTTTCATTTTCTTTTCTTCTTTCTTATACTATTTGTGTTACCTTTGAACTTGAAAAACAAAAAAGAAAATCATGTTCATCCAATATCCCTATTCCTCAACCTCTCTAACACACACTTTCTCGAAAGTTTACCAGATAAAAGCAATACATTAAATAACGATGGATATATATATATACATAAAGTCACTTTTGTAAACCCTCTAGCCTTCAGAAAGAGGTGGAAGCCATTCTTAAAAATTTAGGATAATATTTACTATATTATCCTATTACTTTACTAGACCTGCTAGTCTATTTATAAAACTGGCCTTGCTTGCTTGAATCTGGTCTTCGACGATCGGGCGATTATATCCTTCCAAAAAAAAAGGGTGACAGGTGAATATATATATATATATACACTTCAGAATAAAATTATCTAACAATCAACTGGTATGGAAACCTGTGATCATAAGTTTTACAAGATATGTATTCTTTGTCTTACATAGAATAATAAAAACTTTTTGATTTGAAATTCAAACATTTCACGTCATAAATTTTTAAATTCATTGAATGACTAAAATTATATATATATATATATATGTGTGCACGTATGGGCGTGGGTCTGAGGCTATAGGAATAAGGATGGAGGTTTTAATTCTAGCTGATGGCACCAAAGTCATGTTTTTTTTTGTTTTGATCTCACTACTATATATTAAGTTCAATATAATAATCGATAGAGAATTGTCTATATAATAATAAAAACATAATCTGCATAAATTAGAATATCATATTTTAACGTATCTTATAACCGGGCAACACTGGGCACCCTACTAATATATATATATATATATATATATATATATATATACACAAGGTATAATCACAATGACACCGATTCTAGTTATATCACTGAAGTTAAGTAACAAATAAGTCTGACTAGTACCATGTGGGCGACTATTTGAGAATGCACAGGGGCATAGAAAATCCCACTTTTGTATCTGGGGGCACGTTATAACCACTGAGAGAGATGTGCTCTCAATCTTTAAGACACGGATCTAGGAGAAGAAAAACTGATATAAAATCTGAGGTTTACAGTCTGCTCTGTCCATGTCATTCCATTACACCGACTGAGATAAGCAGTTGTTCCAAAAAGTGTGGATGGTTCTACACAAGCCTTCACCACTATAAAAAATTCATCTGTTTGGATTTCAAACAACTTAATTATTGCGTGAACTTCATGTTGGAATCGATGGGAGAATCCATTATATATATAAATTCAAGACAAAATAATATATATATATATATATATATATATGAGAGAGAGAGAGAGCGAGAGAGAGATTTGCTTATCAGTTCAATAAGGAAAAAACAAAGGGTTTTTTAAAAAGGATTTTTATTGGACTGACAAATTTATATATGCTCCACCCACAAGTGTTGAGCTTCTTACACCATGATAAATACCCATATAAAGGATTCAGCTGAATTCTTATTCCCATTTGATTATATATTAGCAGGGAGACCCGACGTTGCCCAGAATTGAATGAGGATCAATGAAAGTTCCACGTCATACGTTTGTCATTAGAATCGGTGAAATCGACCATTTCTTCAGTCAAGTCGATTGATTGCCTGCTCTAGTTGAGGACCCATTACAGTGCACCGGAAGGAAGCTTCACATTATTCCCCACAGTGATTTAGTTTATTGTAGTCTTTATATTGCACTGTAGAGAATCTACAGTTGATTTTATAAATTTATTTTTTTTAATACATAATGGCTTCAATTAAAGTTTAAAATGTAAAAGTCAAGTATCATGGCTCAACTGTGTTCTAAACAGAAACATTCATTTCGAACGCACCATTGTCTTATGAAAGAACCTACTATTGGGTAAAAATGCAAGATTTATTGGTTTATCATGAAAACTGACCGAGTTAGCATTTTAAAACGTAATAGAAAATGACTTGAAAGTCGAAAATGTTCAACTTTGAAACTTTTTCATATTCAAATCTTGTCCAACTTTTAGTAAGATGTAGAGTCGACCCAAGCCGACATAAAATCATAAAAAACAAAATAATGCAGTTTTTTTGGTGTCAGTTGGTGCATTGACCCGTCTCTCTCTCTACATTATAATTATATATATATATATATATATAATTATTTTGTTACTATAATAATTAAAATATATATATATATATATATATAATGTCTTCAAATTTTATATATATATATATAATTTGAAAATAGTTTACGGCTCTTTAGAGTAGCTAAATGTGGCGCTTATTTCATGTTGAGATTTGAAACCCAACTGCTTGGTAAACAATCACTGTCCTTGCCCATATGCTATTACTATCACTAAAGATTAAGTAACATTCTAACACTTTACATTATCAACTAGTAAGCATGCGCAATTCTGTTATGGAGATATATGCTTAATGCTAATTTGTAACCATTTATATGTTTACTAGAGAGCTTGGCTAATGAATGGGAAGAAAATTCACGTACACACACCATATTCATTTAGAAATAGAAAGAGAAATCGGAAGGTTATGTATAATGTAAAGAAACAATATGTATATTATTAAATCAGCATGGACTTGTTTACCATTTTGAGTCGTGCTCATTCCGATTTTCATCCAAAGGTCTTGGAGACCTCTTTGTAAACAGAAGAAATCTCTCAGGTTTGAACGTGATTAATCTCTAAGAGATTCTACCGTTGTACATTTATCATACATAGGTTTATTTTAGATGTATAGCGTTATCCTGTTCTGTTTTGATTTTCTCCCCATTAGCATGCTTTATTATAAACGTATATTTTCTCTCTTAGGCTCATCTCGCCTTTTAAAAATAAAATCCCTTGATCCAGATCAAAAAGAGTGAGGGCAAAACCGGTCAGCTGGCCTCCTATTTTTTTGTTCTTTATCATAAATATCAAAACCTGTCTTTCCCTCATAATTCCAATATAAAAATTTTGCACCCCTCAAAAATCTGGAAATATGATTAAATATAAAAAAAAATGATTTTTTTTCCATTAAAAAGGAAGTTACATTTTTTTTTTTTTTTTTTTTTTTTTACCAATTTGAAGATATCCTTACCTGATAATTGTCCGTAGCAAGGCAGAACGAGCCTCGTTATGAAATGTAATAATCACAGAAGTTGCTGGGAGTTTCTGGTTGGTCCAGTCTTTTAAACAACTGAAAAACAAAAGGGAAAAAAAAAAAAAATTTCTGAAAATGTTCTGAAAGCACAATACATCATGACATATATGGTTTTTAAGGTTGAAAACTACTTTTAGTGACGTACTGGTACATCCTTGGACTTTTTGATAAATGCTAGAAACAACAACAAAAAAGAAAAACTCCAAAGCAAGCAAAAGCATACTTGCAGCCTAGAAAAAAAAAAAAAAAAATGGAAATTAGAAGTCACGGTTTTATTAAAAGTACATCCAGTTACAGTAAATAAATTTTTCTGTTATGAAAACAAAGAAAATGTTAAAAAAAAATTTTTTTTAAATTATTTTAAAAGTAAATTCGTTTAATTTCAATTCCTCACCAGTAACACCATTCTTTTTAATAAAAAGAAACTCTTATTATAAACTAGCAGACCGTCCGGCATTGCCCGGTCGTAAAATACGCAAAAAATATTATTTCAATTCATATAGAAACTGAGACGAGTATTATGTTTTTTTTCTAAACAGATCACGTCTTGTAAGTAAAAGAAAAAAAATACTAGTCTGAGATCGAAGCCACAACTGAAGACAGCGAGTCAAGTACGATAGCCATTAGGCCAGTTTGACATGGTCTTTAATAAGAGTTTTCCAACTTATTCTTAACATAAGGAATCTGTCATGTGGACGATTCATGCATGTGCATTCGAGAAACAGTTAACAGATAAAAAAATTCGATTACCCCCCCCCACACACACACATACCAATTTCTTTTCAATTTTGAATCCTTAGCAGCCGGTTTTTCCGGATGAAAACAGATTAAAAAGTTTTCCATGTGTCTGAACACCTTATTTACCAAATTTCAAGTCTGTAAATCTAAAAATTCGTTGAGTATATAGGTTGAGAATTGTCCTCTCACACATTCTCACATTTATAGATATATAAAGGGGCTCTTATGAGAACTGTGAACATAAATTGAAAAAAAAAAATGTAAATTAAACAGAAAGAATGGTTCGATTAAAAATATACCCAGCTGCAATAAAGAAATTCTTTGAAGAATATATTTTTTATAAGAACAAATTATTTTGTCTCAAAATGCTAACACGGGCAAAAGAGACCCAGACAAGGGTTATTCCAAAATAAAGCCTCCTATTTTTTAACTCAAAAAAGTTGAAGAGCTGCGAGTGGTACCATTAAAACGAGCAACATTTTCTGCCCCAGAATTTTTTTTCTACATAGTCACCACCATTCTCAATGCACTTTTACCAGGAATTCAATGACGCATCTCTGCTTCTGGCGCACGTCCATAGCAGGGTTTGTTTTCCAAGAGTCTTAGATCGTCAATATTTGCAACAAAGATTAAACTTTAAGGTCATGAATGCATAAGTTCAGTCATCATAACAATGCAATTTGCAATCCCCTCTAATCCATTCAAACGGAATAAAAATAGGAGGCATTACTTTTGGAACGCCCCTCGTGCATTTATTCACCCTAGAACTCTCATTCTTTCAATATGGCCATAACCTCAAAGTCACCTGTTCTGCACACCTCTCTCTATGCCTTCCAGATTTAATCTTCCTTTGATGCAATCAGATCTAAGCCTGTATTTAGACTCTTGCATCGATTATATCATTCTTATATCATTTCTCCTCGTGCAACGCATGACCTCAACCTTCACTGAACAGGTTTTACTTTCTTACATCATCACACTGCATACACAAGTTTGATAGTATCTTCTCTTGGTCAACAGTGGCAATGCTCTGCTGGTTGATAATGGCAGAAGTTCCTTGAACTTATTCCATTCATTCTTAAGTATTGCAATCATGTGAGCGCTTGCTTTACCCTATGTTCCAATATTATCACCAAGGTAACAAAACTTCTCAACCTTAATAACTTTGCCATCCAAATATATTTTCTTGACATCAGAGTTTTCATCCACATCCTTTGTCTTGAAAAAATTTTTTTCCTAGAGTCTCACATCGTCAATATCTGCCACTGAGAGATGAAACTTTCATGCCATGAATGCAAGAGTTCAGTCATCATAACAATGCAAGTTGCAATTCTCTGATCCATTCAGACGGAATTAAAAAAAACAAAACAAAAAAAAAACACTAGTACTAAATCTAACTCCATATTGCAATAAAATTAACTAGCAGAACCCCTGGAACTTCCATGGTAGTTGAAAATTTAAAAAAAAAAAAAAAAAAAACCCACATTAGTAAGAAACTTATCACATAATCAAACAATCATGGCTTTAATGATTTTTAATTGTGTGCGACTATAAAGGGAGGTAATTCGTTCCGCATTAATTAATGATTGTGATGATGATTTTTATTTTTATTTTTTTGTGACACTGGACAAGTAAATTAATATTTAGATTCAATATAGAGTAAAAAAAAACAAACAAAAGAACTATTTTATTTGAAAACAAACCTCGAAGGCTCAGTTATGAATGCCTAACAGACTTTGTTTTATTGCCAATTCATGATAAACACACCTGAATGTGACATGCAAATATCAATCATTTTAACACGTTCTTCTCTACGTACTACTCGGATTTAGGCTGTGAGGTTTTTCTTCAATTCAAGAATAGTTTGGAGATTGTTTTTATAGTCATTAGGTTGGAGATAGAAAAACACTGATTGGCTAATGGAAACATCTACACATGAGCGGGAATAACAAAGAATCTGATTGGTTAGCTAGCTAGGCTAAACACCCAGTGACACGAATTACATGCATTTTAGCTTGACAATTCTCTATGGAGATAAAATACAAAAGCCTTTGCGGAGCTTAATTGCCATGAATATATTTTCATAATGTGTGTGTACGTGCATGTGTGTGTGTGTGTGTGTGTGTGTGTATATATATATATATATATATATATATATATATATATATATATATATATGGCATAATCACATTGACACACCAGTTCTTGTCAGACCACCGAAGTTAAGCAACACTGAGTTTGGCTAGTACCAAATGGGTAATCATTTGGGAATTCTAAGCACTGTATGTGCTCTCTGCTTATCTCGGCATTGTTTCCAGTCGTCTTGAACCTCCACTTGCCACTGGTATATAACTCAGGAGAGGTGCAGTTGGATATTGCACTACTCTTGGCACAAAAATTTCACACACAGATACTCTTACAGTGGGTATCCATACTCTGTCAAAATTGAAGGAATCTACCATATATATATATATATATATATATATATATATATATATATATATATATATATAACAAATCACTTATCAAGGCCAAAAGCCATTTAAGGCTAGGGGTTATTGGGTTAAATAGGTGGGACATTGAGATATGTAATGATGGCTATAACTGGTAAAGAAATTACTTTTTAAAACGACGGCGCAACAAGAATTTGTTTACATTGGACTTGAAAACGGTAACATTATAGTCAGATGGGAAACAGCCCTGTAGTATTGTGTTCTACAAATGCGCAGTTCTAAGAAAGAAACTTTGCTCATGGAAGTTCTGTTTAGTTTCAGATATGCAGAGGAAAACGTGGAATTTATTGACAATGGTTTCTAGTAAGATGAATTTAAGTTATACCATAGAATGAAGCTCAATTAAAAACCTGACATAAAATTAATGATACAGTAGAGAAAGAGGCTGCAAGTTGGCGAAGGAGACATCGTCCATTAGATTTCAAAGTCGTTTTTTTTTCTTTTTATTCTGTCAAGGCAAGAAAGGGTTGTAGGAGCTGCAACTACCCAGATGTGGCAACAGTACTCGGTCTTACGATGAATTTAGATATATATAAGGTAGAAGATTGTGCAAAGATTTTTTTGGAGCGGTAGAATGATCCAACATTTTTCTAGCGAACTTACAAACGGATTTGAGGCAAGTTTCCCATTTCAGATCTGGAGTGAAGATTAGTCCTATAAGCATAACAAAGCAGGAGGCTGCCTCAAGGTCAAAGACATTTATTTCAATTCAGACAAATTGAGTATATATATATATAATTTTTTATTATTTATTCGAGGGTAAACAGTTACATTTGGTCACTACAAACAGCCATCTGTTTCAGTCAATGTAGTGACCAAATGTAACTGTTTACCATTGAATAAATAAAATATTTTCTTCTTGTTATCGAACACTATCTAACAACCTCATTGTATTCATTAGTCCCTACTTTTGAACATCTCAAACCTGAATTTATATATATAACACATACATAGACAACAGTAATAAGATTTTTAATGATGATTACATTAAGCTTATATTTTTAACTTTAGATTTAGTGAAGATCGACTCTTAGACTTAATTATACAGTTATTATGAGATTTAATGTCATAAAAATTAAATATTTATGAAATTAAAAAAAAGAATAATTTCAATAGACGCTTACTTTAAATAACAGATAATTCCGTTTGTATTTTTTTTGTTTTGTTTTACTATTTATCCATTTTCATAAATTCTGACACCCGGGTAACTGCAGGTAGGGAAAGCTAGTCTATAAATATAAAAGCGAAAATGTATGTATTTATGTATGTATGTATGTATGTATGTATGTATGTACGCTTTTCCTTGATGTCCACAAAAGGCTTCTTTCAGAGAAGCGCTCACTCGGTTCACAACTTCTTAAAACTTTTTATATCATCTATAAATTGTAATATTTCGCAGTTAACTACGGAGCTCGCCTGTCTATTTAATTTTATTGACTTTCAAACGTTAATTAATCAACATTTCCCACGCATTACATTCGGTTTTCGGTATAAACAAAAAGCGAAACTCAACTCTAATCACAGGCCCAGAGCCAGTGGTCTCTAGAGAGCTAAGTAATGTTTGGTCAATGTCGACTTCGTCATATCAGACGGTAGCTTTCATTTCGAGATGAGGGAGCGGGTTTTTAAAAACAAACAAACCGATTTATTCACCTCATTAAAAACTGTCCAGCACATAATGCTAACTGCTGAATACCTATCGCCGTCACGTCAATCAAAAACGCGCACCTGTTTTTTTTTTCACACTTTACTATTTTCCAACTGCGCGTCGTCAAGGCTTTTTTTTTTTCACGGGCACCTGTTTTGTTTCACACACACCTACAAACACCCGGGCAACGCCGGATACCCCTTACTAGTAAAATATAAAATAAAATATTACAACACATTTTTTTTTCAGCTAAATAGAAAAATAAATTTAAACAGATAAATCATTTTTCCTATTAAAGCAGTTGAAATTGAAATAGCGATTCTTTGGGGATTGTACGATTTCCTCCCTTGTAAACATGGCTTCAGATTTTAAATTTATTTATTTGTACCAAATATTTTCATTTTCGGTAAAATAAAAACATAATCCGAGCCAAGTGAAATTTTTTTAGAATGATCTTTATCATTCTGAAAGTTAGATTGGAACCTGAAATAGGTGTGACGTCACAAAACTATTTGGCTTTTCTTTTTTATAGCATATCAATTCCTTTGGAGTCTTTAATGCTGAAATTACTCATAGATGGAAAGGGTGTTTATACCTTATATATATATATATATATATATATATCTTGTTATAAATTTTCGTACTGTGTGTGTGTGTGACGTGGTTTAACTCAGCCTACAGGCAACCCACACAGGCAAGTAAGGTACCGAAATGAAGCTTATGACCCAGCGGATGTTTTAGTGATATTTATGTCCACGTTTGGTGTATGGAAATGCAGAAAAAAAAAATGCAAAAAATAACGGTTTAATAAACAACGTTTTATTTACTGGATATTTTCCGGTACAAGGACCCAAGTTTGCCCAGCTGGGCAAACTTGGGTTCTTGTATATATAACACACATATGGGCGTGGCTTAGAGGCTAAGGAATGAGGGTGGAGAGTTGCATGTTTTAGTTCCGATTCTAGCTAATGGCACCCAAGTCATATACATATGTTTTTAGTTTTGATCTCACAACTATATGCATGCAGCGGCCCTGTTTTAACAGCGTCAGCAACCACGGCTGTCCAAATTCGAGAGCCATGGTAATCTCGGGAAGATAAGTAAACACAGTAATTTCCAGTTGCTTCCATCTTGATTCGGGGGGGGGGGGGTGCATCTCCTCCCGTGAGTTAAACACGTCCCCAGATACCAACCTGGAAATATCTATGACTCAGCGTTATTATATTAGGTTCAATATAATAATCGATAGAGAATTGTCCCTATAATAATAAATATGCAACCTGCATGAATTAAAATATCATATTTAAGTGTATCTTATGATCAGGCAACGCCTGGTCGCCTGCTAGTATACATATCAAATTGATGATAAATGAAATTGAATATGAGGAGGATGTTGTAGGCTGCTTGAAGCATTGTGTGTAGTGTGAAAGGAATTTTGCTTGAAGGCTATGACAATGCAGTCTTGTAGAAGAACACTGCTGGGTATGATACAAGGTAAGTAAAAGGAATAATGACAATATTGAAAGATTTCAATAATTTTCAATCGTGAAATATTTATTTACCAACATGCTTTAGTCTTGCATTTGAACTATAAATTGATCAATTAAGTTCAGGTACCATGAACTAAAACCAATCATTCTGGAACTATCTTAGTCTTAGCTTAAACTGGATTGGCTAAAAGAAATAATCACTGCTCCCTTTTTGTTTTTGGTTCTGTAGAACATGATTGAGTTTTGCAAAGGGAAAGCAAAAGGTCCCATTTTCTCAACTAAGCTCCAACCCCTGTCCTATCACCACAATGTTGCATCACTGTGCCTGTTTTAGACGTATTTTAATAGAATGTGCTCTGATGAACTCGTTATACTTGTGACAAACCTGCTTAGCAACAAATTCACTGTTGGGGTTCTTAAATGCCAGAAAGCCTTCTAGTCTAATAGTTTCTTCCCTCGAACAGCTAGACTTTGGAATTCCCTTCCTGCTTCCCTAACTGTACTGATATGCTTGTCTAAATGTAAAGTAAATAAACATCTTGTTCATCTTCCCTAAGCATGGTCCCAAATAGTAGCCCCTTACGTTCAAGTGGCAAAAAAAAAATAACCAAGAACATCAATGTTTGGTGCATTTTAAATCAAGAAGCCATTATCTTCAAACAGCACTGGAAGCATATTTTTGACACTAACCAGACAAATCCTTCTATAAAAATGGCATCAAATTGTTAGAAAAGCACTAATGTTATTGTATAACCCTAGAAGGAGAATATGTGGATGAATAAAGTCGAAATTTGCTTGAAAGTTGTTGCTTTATTAGTTAGGTCAAAATTTCATCGAGTCACATATTAAAAATTGTTCAATTAATATTTATATATGACCTGAACAATTGTTGTTCGTCTAAAAAATCTTCCACTTCAACTTCTTCTCGTTACCTTTCTCTATGTTGAATGTTTATATTATTCTTTACTAGCCTGGGTGCCCGGCGTTACCCGGGTGTTTGGAGGTGTGTATTGAGCAAAAAAAATAAATAAATAAAAATAAATAAATTTTTTCAAAAGTGGTAGTAGGCAAACAGGCTCGAACCCATACCGTGAAGGAGGAAAATAATATGGAAAAAAAAAAAAAAAAAATGACGTCTTTGCCGTTGCGTCCATCGGCAAACTAGGGCTATTCAATCAAGAAGTTGGATGACTTGAAAATATCAGCGAAAAAAGCGACCCCTCCTTGTAGAAAAATGCCCAGTTGAAAGTGAAGGAATTAACGATTTTAGCCAGTTTATCGATATTTGTCGTTTGAAGGGTCGAGCTTCAAAACAATACTGATCTCATGAAAATCTGTTGCCTCTGTCGAAAGTTTTAGGCAGACATACAAACGCACATACATTTAAACAGATAGATGAGATTTATATTATAGATTACTTGCCCATGTTATATATTGTCCAATTAAAATTTACAGTTCTTGTTCCTTTCTTCAAAAGCTGTTGCTCTGATTCAACTTTCTGCACTTATCTTTGAGTAAAATCGTTTTTTGTTTATTATAAAAGACCTGAGCTTTCTTTCAATAAACAAAGCATTTGTTATACATCGTCGTATACTATTCAGATTTAATCTTCCTCTGAGGTCATCAGATCTAAGTTTTCTTTATTATATACATGGTGAATTTGTTTAATGTGAAAAAGGAAAAAATGTTATCTACAATATAAATCTCACCTGTCTGTTTAAATGTATGTACGTCTGCCTAAAACTTTCGACAGAGGCGACAGGTTTTCACGAAATTAACATCGTTTTGAAGCGCGACCCTTCAGACGACAAATAACGAAAAATTGGCTAAAAACATTAATTCCTTCACCCTCAACTGGGCACTTTTCTATAGGGAGGGGTCACTCTTTTAGCCGATATTTTCAAAAGTCATCCCCTCTTTTTGATTGACTAGCCTTAATTTAAACATTCGTCACTTCTGGTTTGGCGATAGGTTCAACAGCAAAGACATCACGTTTTTTCTTTCTTTTTCACATTCTTTTCTTCCTCTGTGGTATGAGTTCGAGCCTGCCTGCCTACCTACTACCACTTCCTTTGTTTGTTTGTTTTTTGCTCAATACACACTTCCAAACACCAGAGCAATGCCGGCCCACCCAGGTTAGTAAAATATAAATAAAATAACACAGAAATAGCAGATCTGTGCATCCATATCTTTTATTCCGCCAATACAGTCGAAACGACTGAAAGAATAAATGAATAAAATTCAAGGAAACTTCGTTATTTTATTTAAAATTTAGTGTTACGTGTAGGAAACAATAAAAATTAAAAATTGGAATAAGAATCGCTTTAATCAAGTATGTTAATAAAATTTGCAGGACCTGGGAGTAGATAATTGCAAGAAAGTTAAAATCTGTTACCTTCTTTGTGGAATATGCAAGTAAGAGAAGCAGCTATTCCGGGAAAAAAAAAATGTAAGAAATTATGAAAGAAATATCTATTATGAAGTACTTTAATTGAATGGTAGAAAAGCTTAACATATCAAGTTTTGGTTCAAAATCTATGATGGCCAAAACCATGGAGGAAAAATCGACTTTACACATTTATTGTAGGATTTCTTTTCATGCAACGCATATTCTCAACTCTCACTGGCCAGGTTTCACTACTATACATCACATGTCAGATAGACTCTTTTAGTCGGCAGTGATAATGGATCTATTGTATTCAACTAAACACAAATGTCCTTAGAAATGTCACTTCATAGAAATTTCTTTTTACTTCAGTATAAATAATTGTATTTAATGGGATACTTAATATAACACATGGAGACCATAATTTGACCCATTAAAATTTTCATGGGTCAGAGTCAGAATTTGATCCTTAAATATTTCACGAGTCAGAATTTGATCCTTAAATATTTCACGAGTCAGAATTTGATCCTTAAATATTTCACGAGTCAGAATTTGATCCTTAAATATTTCACGAGTCAGAATTTGATCCTTAAATATTTCACGAGTCAGAATTTGATCCTTAAATATTTCACGAGTCAGAATTTGATCCTTAAATATTTCACGAGTCAGAATTTGATCCTTAAATATTTCACGAGTCAGAATTTGATCCTTAAATATTTCACGAGTCAGAATTTGATCCTTAAATATTTCACGAGTCAGAATTTGATCCTTAAATATTTCACGAGTCAGAATTTGATCCTTAAATATTTCACGAGTCAGAATTTGATCCTTAAATATTTCACGAGTCAGAATTTGATCCTTAAATATTTCACGAGTCAGAATTTGATCCTTAAATATTTCACGAGTCAGAATTTGATCCTTAAATACTTCACGAGTCAGAATTTGATCCTTAAATATTTCACGAGTCAGAATTTGATCCTTAAATATTTCACGAGTCAGAATTTGATCCTTAAATACTTCACGAGTCAGAATTTGATCCTTAAATACTTCACGAGTCAGAATTTGATCCTTAAATACTTCACGAGTCAGAATTTGATCCTTAAATACTTCACGAGTCAGAATTTGATCCTTAAATACTTCACGAGTCAGAATTTGATCCTTAAATACTTCACGAGTCAGAATTTGATCCTTAAATACTTCACGAGTCAGAATTTGATCCTTAAATACTTCACGAGTCAGAATTTGATCCTTAAATACTTCACGAGTCAGAATTTGATCCTTAAATACTTCACGAGTCAGAATTTGATCCTTAAATACTTCACGAGTCAGAATTTGATCCTTAAATACTTCACGAGTCAGAATTTGATCCTTAAATACTTCACGAGTCAGAATTTGATCCTTAAATACTTCACGAGTCAGAATTTGATCCTTAAATACTTCACGAGTCAGAATTTGATCCTTAAATACTTCACGAGTCAGAATTTGATCCTTAAATACTTCACGAGTCAGAATTTGATCCTTAAATACTTCACGAGTCAGAATTTGATCCTTAAATACTTCACGAGTCAGAATTTGATCCTTAAATACTTCACGAGTCAGAATTTGATCCTTAAATACTTCACGAGTCAGAATTTGATCCTTAAATACTTCACGAGTCAGAATTTGATCCTTAAATACTTCACGAGTCAGAATTTGATCCTTAAATACTTCACGAGTCAGAATTTGATCCTTAAATACTTCACGAGTCAGAATTTGATCCTTAAATACTTCACGAGTCAGAATTTGATCCTTAAATACTTCACGAGTCAGAATTTGATCCTTAAATACTTCACGAGTCAGAATTTGATCCTTAAATACTTCGCGAGTCAGAATTTGATCCTTAAATACTTCGCGAGTCAGAATTTGATCCTTAAATACTTCGCGAGTCAGAATTTGATCCTTAAATACTTCGCGAGTCAGAATTTGATCCTTAAATATTTCGCGAGTCAGAATTTGATCCTTAAATATTTCACGAGTCAGAATTCGATCCTTAAATATTTCACGAGTCAGAATTCGATCCTTAAATATTTCACGAGTCAGAATTCGATCCTTAAATATTTCACGAGTCAGAATTCGATCCTTAAATATTTCACGAGTCAGAATTCGATCCTTAAATACTTCACGAGTCAGAATTTGATCCTTAAATACTTCACGAGTCAGAATTTGATCCTTAAATACT
The DNA here is from genome assembly GCF_053919585.1 of Euprymna scolopes. NCBI lineage: Eukaryota > Metazoa > Mollusca > Cephalopoda > Sepiida > Sepiolidae > Euprymna > Euprymna scolopes. The sequence continues at coordinate 20,082 of NW_027633351.1, forward strand.
TCACGAGTCAGAATTTGATCCTTAAATACTTCACGAGTCAGAATTTGATCCTTAAATACTTCACGAGTCAGAATTTGATCCTTAAATACTTCACGAGTCAGAATTTGATCCTTAAATACTTCACGAGTCAGAATTTGATCCTTAAATACTTCACGAGTCAGAATTTGATCCTTAAATACTTCACGAGTCAGAATTTGATCCTTAAATACTTCACGCGTCAGAATTTGATCCTTAAATACTTCACGAGTCAGAATTTGATCCTTAAATATTTCAGAAGTCGGGGACCATAATTTGACCCTTAACATTTTAGGAATCGGTGCCAGAATTTTACCCTTTAGCATTTCAAGACTTAGAATCGGAGTCAAGCATTTTGACTACCTACTCTGTGGTCTTTATATAAAAAAAGTATTTTTGTTTTTTTGTCCGTTTTCGTTTTTCTTGAGTGAACAAGATATTTTGCTGCTGGTTCTGTAAACACAGATGAAATCATTAAATAAATCAATAGGAAATCGTGAGAAAGAAAAACAAATTCATCAAATTTCTTTTCATGTACATTTCTCCAACATCAAACAAGAAAAAAAATGTTAAATAATCTCTCAGTCAAAAGTATACGCCTGTTCTGAGAGATTATCAAAATCATAATTAAGCATTTTCTGCAGGTCTGTTGGTAGGCTCCAAAAATATTTGGCAGAATCACACCAACTTTGGCAAGTTGAATGATTTGGGAGAAGTGGGAAGAGAGTTGTGTAAGTTTACTACTATTTTTATTACTATTAATACTACTACTACTACTACTACTACTTTTTACTAGTAATACTACTAATTATTATTATGAAGTAAAATCTTTGAATGCAGAAACCAGTCCACATCCAGCGAACAGTATGCGATTCCCTGGCTAAAATAAAATGCGTTCAATCAGCCTGTGAATTTATAGATAAAAATGCTACTTAAGTATAACACTTGACAGACTAATTTATGGCATTGATAAACGGGGTCTCTTATCGAGATGAGTGGATGCCTTAAAATAAAAACAAAAAAAAATGCTATTTCAAATTTAAGTATGACACACTGACCAGTGAAAATGGCATATTTAACTTGAGTATGACAGACCAACTAACAGATTCTTATGCCCTGCAGATAAGATAAAATGTGCCCATTCAATCAACACGTGACAGACAAACAAACCAACCCTCTTTTGAAGATGGACAGACGCATCTAACGAATTCCCATTAAGTATCCTGTTAACATGGCATTATTAAATTGATGCTATATCGTTTCTAAAATCATTTCTCCTGCGTAATGACAAGCCACTCCGATTTTAATTTTCCTATAAAAAAAAAAAAAAAAACATTTTAAAATCCATTGTAACAGATTTCTGTGAAATCAATTTCAATGGTTAAATGAAATTAAAAGGTACACGATAGAAACCAATATACGAGTGCCCAGCATAATATTTTCAGCAACAATAACAACTATATATATATATATATATATATATATATATATATATATATATATGAGGGGCGTGCAATAACTAATGCCCCTGACCCACTTCCAGTTGTCTGATCTAGCTGAAATTTTGCATGTGCAATGATTTATATCTCTACGGGCTATGTGGCAAATTACAGCTCTGAACTAATTGTGGTTTCTGTTTTACAGGTGTTTGAACTGAGTAAGGTGTGAAATTGAGCCTGCTGAATGTCGAGCAGTGATCCGAGACTTTTGATGAAATGAAAGAAACTTATGGTGATAATGCCCCATCATATGACCTTGTAAAACGTTGGCATCATGAATTAAAACATGACCGGAAGTCTGTGAAAACAGCTCCCAGACCTGGCTCTTCTGCCATTGATGAAGCATCTCTCCATCAAGTTGAGGCTGCCATTTTGGAAGATCGGCGCATTACTATTCGCCAAATAGCCCAAGATGTCAAGATTAGTAGAGAGTCTGTGGAAACTATCATTCATGACCATTTGCATATGCATAAGGTGTCTGCCAGATGGATTCCCAGGTTGCTCACACCATTCCACAAACGAGAATGCATCGAGTGCTTGAGGATGAATTTGGAGATGTGCCAAGAAGATGAGTCAAAGTTTTTCAAAAGACTGATTACACAGGATGAAACCTGGGTCCATCACTATGATCCAGAGACCAAAGCCCAGTCAATGTAGTGGAAGCACTTGGACTCACCACCTCCAAAGAAGACAAGGGTGTAGCCCTCCGCTGGCAAGGTCATGCTCACAGTCTTCTGGGACCAGGATGGAGTAGTGATGACAGATTTCCTGGCAAAGGGTACCACAATTACAGGAGCCTATTATGCTTCACTTTTGAGGAAATTAAGGGAAGCTATCAAGATCAAGAGACGGGGTAAGATCAGCAAAGGTACCCTCCTCCTGCAGAACAACGCTCCGATCCACAATTCGCATGTCGCCAGATCAGAAGCACAGTCGTGTGGTTATGAATCCTTCTCCATCCTCCCTACTCTCCTGACCTTGCACCCTTGTTGAAGTTGTTTTTGAAAGGAAAGCGTTTCCCAGATGATGCAGCCTTGATTTCTGAAGTTATGTCGTGGTTGGAGGACTAACCTGGGGTGTTCTACAAAAACGGTCTCCAGAGCTGCATCAAACGATGGGAGAAATGCATAACTCTGGGTGGTTCCTTTGTAGACTAATAACTGTGTCAAGTTTCGTTGCTCTACTTCTATAGAAAGTGGGTCAGGGGCATTACTTATTGCACGCCCCTCGTATATATATATATATGAATGAGGATAATGAAATTCAAAACTGACACGTTTTTACTCACAAAGTTTTAATTACATTTGAAACGATGGTACACATTTCTTCTTAGAACATGAGCAATATGTAGTATGATCACTTTCACATTTTTGTTGAGATGTATATTTCAACTGGTTATTTTGTTTTACGGCGTATCAACCCTTTCCAGGTTATTTAATGCTGCATCCAGTGATTTTAACAAAAAAAAAAACATGCTTTAAGTTTTTTATATTTTCATATATTTTTATTCATGGTGTTTCGTTTGGTTGCTTTGTTGTACGGCATATCAACCTTTTCTGGGTTCAGTTATTTTGGCAAAGGGTATTAAAGCTTTAAATTACTTCAAATATGTATTCATGGTGTATAGTTTGGTTGTTTTGTAGAGAAAATTGTTTTTTGGCATTACAGAATGTGATTTAATGTTGAAAAAGTAAAATAATAATAATTGTTAAGTTTGCAGGTTGAAACAAGTAACGGAGAATGCAATACAAATGACGACTCAACAAACAAAGGTAGATCAAATAAGAAGTGTATTAGGAAAAGGTATATTTACAGGGTATTTACATAATGGTGTCAAATAAGAGAGTCTTTGCTGGAGAAACATCTGTTCTCGGCGGCCTTCGGTGGCTTTTGGTGAACACACACTCAGACTAACTGAGTCTTCCTATTTATGTGTAATTACTATCCACATATGCAAATGAATGTGTGCCACCACAACACCCTCCTCCCAAGATTTGAAGTCGCACAGATTTCAATATCTTTATCTCTTGGGATTTAACATTAATGGTTCATTTAAGGGAGCTCGCAAATTGTGCATCCCTTCAATAAAAGATTGGTAATAATTTGCGAGTCCTAAGAAACTCTGCAAGGTTGTTACGTTATTAGGTGCTGGCATGTTTTTTATTGCCGCAGATCTTTCTGGATCTGGACGTCGCCCATGTTTATCTATTATATGTCCAAGATACTTAATTTCGCTCATACACAACCATCTCTTATGAAAAAGAGATATATTCGGATTAAATAATTCTTTTAGTAATTTTACAGCTTCCATGAAATCTAATTCCGTAGTTTTTTTAGGTAGTATATAATCTATGAACTTGCTGTGTTCTCTTACACCCAACTTCCTGAGTAAAAGGCTCACTTTCTGCCTATTTGGCCAACTTTTGCAGTCCAGTTGAAAGACATCCTCGTATCTTGTATAGTATGCTTCAAAAGTCTTTTCTTCCTCCGGCACATAATTAAATGTGTCCATGCTATTAAATATAGTTGTATGCGAGAAATTAGTACTGCCGACATTGTCTTGATTAGTCTTTAATAGTTCCAGTGTTTTAGCAAGACGTTCATTTTGCCTTTCTTCATATTCAAATTGTAATTTCTTCTGCCTTTCTTCTTATTCAAATTGTAATTTCTTCTGCCTTTCTTCTTGTTCCATTTGCCATTTCAATAATTTCTCCTCTCTACGTGCATCTAGCTTGGATTGCACCTTTTGTTGCGTCTGCAAAAATTGCATTAACATTCTAGATAACTCTTCCATTTTTTTTATTTTTTTGTATCCTTCAGTAGCAGTAATGCAGTTACGAAGAAAAATTGTACAATTTCACATGCAACACAATATCCGTACCATATAAAATGGCTTGTGTTACAAAAAAAAAAATTGTTCATAGTTCCTGTTTTCAATAGTAATATCCCTGCTCGAATAATATTTTCTCACTTCGCTAGTGAGTCAAGCTCATCCAACCACAATATAAGAACTGAGGCTTTTGCTGAAACCACAAAATACGATTTACTTTTCCGTTTTAGGCATTTCCTAATAAATAACAGCCGAATTTAAGTACAACTCTTTCCATAGAAAAAAAAAAAGTTTTTCAACTCGAGTCACAATTGAAAAAAATAAAATGTATGGACTAAATTTAAATTTTTTTTTTTTTTTTTTTTTTTTGTGTGACGTTTTACTGTCTTATATCCGTTATCCAGTGACAACTTTAGTTTAAAAAAATCTTTCCTTGATTTTAGTTCAACTGTGGTATTTTTTTTTTTTTTTTTTTTTTTAATACCGAAGAGAAAAATTTGGTTTACCAAAAAGTCTTTAGTTGGTACTTACAGCAATTTAGGAAATCCACTGGTGAACTTTTTTTTTCTTTGCATGTTACTTCCTTGTAATTTAGTAATACGAATCTGTTCTTCGTAATTTAGTAATACGAATCTGTTTGTCGTTTTACAAAAATTCACTTTTACAGTTTGTTGTTGTTTTTTTTTTTTTTTAAGATGGATTCCACGGGAAACGGCGTAAATCGTCGCTTTTTTTTTGCCACGTGCGAGTTTTTTTTTTTTTTTTTTTTTTGAGATTGCAATTAAAGGTTTTGGTTTGTCTCTTTTTTTCCGACTAGTATTTTAGTAAATAAAATACTATTAATCGAGGTTACTTTTTTTTTTTTTTAACCTGAATGTAGTTTTTGTTCTTGGAATCTGGGAAACAACCGTTTCTTTCTTTTAGTGTTGTACTTCGCGAGGAAAATATTTTATAGTTTTCCAATATTCGCTGAATTATTCATTTTTTCTGCTTGAGTCGAACTTCTCTTTAGCGTAAAATCCGTTTTTACGACTATTTCGTTCGTCAAAACTTGTATTCCTTAGAAAGGTCAACCGTTACGTTGTAATTTTTTTTTTCGTCAAACTGTTATACTTGACGTTCATCCTCGTCGTCACTGTTAAGTTTGCAGGTTGAAACAACTAACGTAGAAAGCAATACAAATAACGACTCGACAAACAAAGGTAGATCAAATAAGAAGTGTATTAGGAAAATGTATATTTACAGGATATTTACATAATGGTGTCAAATAAGAGAGTCTTTGCTGGAGAAACATATCTGCTCTCGGCGGCCTTCGGTGGCTTCTGGTGAACACACACGCAGACTGAGTCTTCCTATTTATGTGTAATTACTATCCACATATGCAAATAAATGTGTGCCATCACTACAATAATAATAATAATGATGATGATGTTTGGAGTAATTAAGTTAGGATACCGATATCTCCAGACAACTGATTTTGTTATTTGTTGGAAAATAACAAATGTTTCAGACAATGAATACAGAGATTCATAAAAACACGGTTTGAGAAATGATGTATGTATTTACCGTGAAAGATTTATTTAGGAAGTGTTCGTTTATTTTTCTATTGGAACTATAGACTCAGGAGGGAAAAAAAAATCAAGATTACTTTATTATGTAGATGAACAATAATAGTCTGTTTCGATTTATTATGTGTAACATTTCATGTCTGAATGGATATGTAACAGTTTCAGAAATTGTAGTAACGTATATAATATTCTGCTTGTTCCTTCCTTTGTTAGTCTATACGTTACGCTTAAAAAAAAAAAAAGACCAAATACAATTTTGGAAGGCTTAATTGCATTAAAAAAAAAAAAAATCAGAAAATTTATCTTTAAAAAAAAACAATATGACAGCCCTGGACAAGAATAAGAGTGATTTCCTTTTGATGTAACAGCGTTCTTGAATATCATCATAATAATATATGATTATTGTTGTTACGGTGTGAGAAAGGAACTCGTAATTCAACATGCAGTTCTTCAACAAAAAAAGAAATCAGCGAAGAAACAGGGGAAAAAAATAAACATTGTCTGCAATGAGGTGCTGGACTGAAGGAGTAAATTAAAGATTGTCTCTTACAATGTGATTTTATTATTTGTATTGAACTATGTAGCACAATATTACTTTCTGAGTATTTATTAGTACCTATTAATTTATCTCATTTGGGTCAGTTCTATACTTGAAATACAATGGATACGATTTTCATAAAAATGTTAATATAATCATATTTGCTGCGTGTTATTAGTTTTCTTTATCCAAAATCTAATTTTTTGTGCTATCCAAAAAATAAAATAAAATAATAAAATAAAAAATAAAATAAAAAATTTAAATAAAAAATAAAATAAAAAATAAAATGAAATAAATAAAATAAAATAAATGAAATAAAAAAATTAAATTAAAAAAACATTTAAAAAAATAAAATAAAATAAAATAAAAAATAAAATAAAAAATTTAAATAAGAAATAAAATAAAAAATAAAATGAAATAAATAAAATAAAATAAAAAAATTAAATTAAAAACATTTAAAAAAATAAAATAAGATAAAATAATATCAGCTTTAGCAAATCATATTTGTTAATTCAATATATTTCTCATTCTGTGTAATTTCCACGGTTCTTGCTTGTTAAATAATACTGGAGATGTAATAATAGAATGAAATTTAAAGTATTTGATATGTTTGTTAATTGCAAATAGGGTCCTTTGTAGAGAAATGTTGAGGAATCATTATGCTATGTAATACTTTAAGTGCAACAGTACATCATTATGTCATTTTGAAGTTTTTATATATGAACAAGCTTGGGTGCCCGGCGTTGCCCGAGTGTTTGGAGATGTGTGTTGAGCAAAAAAAAAAAAAAAAAAAAAAAAAAAAAAGCAGTAGTAGGCAGGCAGGCTCGAACCTGTACTGCAAAGGAGGAAAAGAATGTAAAAAAAAAGTGACGTCTTTGCTGTTGCTTCCATGGCTAAACCAGAAATGGCGAATGTTTAAATTAAGGCTAGTCAATCGATAAAAAGGGGAGGACTTTCAAAAATATTGGCGGAAGAAACGACCCCTCCTTGCAGAAAAGTGCCCAGTTGAGGGTGAAAGAATTAATGTTTTTGGCCAAGTTTTTGATATTTGTCATCCGAAGGGTTGAGCTTCAAAACAATAATGATCTCATGAAAATCCGCCGCCTGTATCGAAAGTTTTAGGCATACATACATACATACATACATACATACATACATACATTTAAACAGACAGGTGAGATTTATATTATAGATGGTTATGTAATATTAAAAAGAAACAATGATTATGGCCTGTTTAATTCAAAAACCGTATATGTAAAAAAGATGTGGTTATATTTTAAGGTAATATAAAGGTTTTGATAAATCTGTTTGTAAAAGTTCTGATCTGCCATATTCCAGAGATAAATGGTGCTATGAAAAGAATGATACCTGTTAAAGTTCTAGTGGTGAAATAGGAAGAGTGAGATGATTTTATGTATAGAGAGTGAAAGCGTTTGCTACCCTATTTGTGGTTATACATATTTGAGAGAGGCATTTTGATCAGAATAAATGTAATAATTTCCATATGGGAAAAAAGTGTATTAGTAGTTTCACCAAACTCGATGTAAATTGCTGCATATGCTAATTGTCAAAGATTTGTTAAGGAAGTATTTGTTTATTTTCCTATTGAGACTATAAAGACAGGGGGGGATCAAGATTGTTTTATTATATAGATGAACATTATGTATTATGATCATTTTCAAGTTTAGTTGAGATATATGTTGGGAAACGGCAAATATTTTAGACAAATTTACTTAGCACTTCAAGGAGGAAAACATTATTATGAGAGAAGATGGCTTGTTCAACAGAAATGATTATACTAAGAATATCAATTTAAGATGGTTTAACAAAACGTTAATTCTAATTTTTTTTATTACTTCATATAGTCAGCACTCATGGCCCAGAAGCCACTCAAGGATAAAGATTAATAGGTGCCATGATGTAAATTTGATAATCTATTTCAGAGGACAACTTATTTTGATTTAGGCACAGATAGAAAGTTAGAGAAATTGCTGTTAGTGGTAGCTAGTTGGGTATTTGTCACAAAGGACTTACGGGAGGAAGGGGGGACGATAGAGTTTTTCTATGAGGCAGCAGAGAGGAGAAAAGGGTATTGCCCATAAGATTTTGGAGTCGGTTTTGTACTCTGTCGAGGCAGGAAAGGATACTCTGAGCAGCTCATTTCCAGATGTGGCAACAGTACTCCATCCTAGGACATACTTGGCTCTTATACTGATAGAAGATTGCATTGGCAGTGAGATACCTACTGGAGCAGTAGAATGATCCAACCATCTTTTCTGCGACCTTGCTTACGTATTTGATGTATGTGTTCTGTTTCAGTTCAATAATTAAGTGATGCACTTAACACATGAATGCATGTACTTCCATGCAATCATGCAAAAGTTAGTGAATAAAACATGTGCCCTTTTATCACCTTCACACAAAACCATTTCAAATGGTAAGAAGTAGGGAAGCAAATAGCAAGTCAGACAGTCAACTCAGATTTACCTCATCACCTGAAATGAATTTGGAAAGAAATACTCAATTCTCTAAGAAAAAGTCAATAATGAGTGATTTTTTTTTTCTTTAGGTCAGGAGTCTCCAAAAGTTTTGGAGGAGGGGCCATATTGCCGACTTTTTGGAACTACAGAGCCCGAAATAAAAAATAAAAAATTGGAAAAAAAAAAAAAAATGGCCTGGAAGTATTTTACACCGTTTTTGCTCGTTAGCTTTACTTTTTAATGCATATGATTCTCCAAAACCTCATTCTTTTAATCATTTTCTGAAAAAGTTAAAACCATTCCACTATTTTCACATTTTCATTTCAAAGATTTTTCCTGGATATTTTTATGTTTTCTATAAGAGATTATAGATTTTGGTGGGCTTGATCTGGCCAAGAAGAATGTCATAACTCAATTTAACTTTATCTGTTACATCATGGGTTTTTGCTAATACGCAAGAACAAACATCTACTGCACAAAAACACTATCACTTCGAGATGTGGTCCCTCTTGTAATTATCCGATGCCTTTCTAGAAAGAATTCAAACTAGAAAGCTATTGAGGAAATAATCATTTGATTTATTCAAATGAATGAATAATGCTCAAAAACAACACATCTACAACGCCTAAACCATTTATACACTCATGATCGTATGTAAATGCACACGGCAACAACCAAAATGAATTTGTGTACTCAATGATTTTCTTTTCTTTCTTTTTTTAATAGTGAGGATCACTGTTTTTCAAAATCCAAAAGCCACTCGAGGATAAAGGTTAATGAGTGTCAGGTGGCTAGTAAGACAACACCATGATGATTGGTCAAGGCGGAACATAGGTAGGTATTAATTATTTAAAACGACAGAACTTGTTCACATTAGACTTAAAAACAACTATGCTATAGTCACCTGGGAAGTAGCCCGATGGTACTGTGTTCCACAGATGGACAGTTCTAGGAAAGAAACTTTGCTGATGGAATTTTCACTTAGTTTTAGGCACAGATTGAGAATAAGAAAAATTGTTGACAGTTGTAGCTAGATGAGTGCTTGCTGTAAATGTTTTACAGGACATAAATAGAAGTTCAGTCAAGCACCTGCCATAAAGATAACGAAATAAAGCAGAGATCGACTCACGTCTTTTCTGTAAGAAAGGAGAAGCAGAGAGGAGAAGGTCCTCACCCACTAAATTTCGAAGCTGGTTTTGTAACTTATCAAGATAGGAGACGGTACTTTTAGCAGCTCCTCTCCAGATGAGGCAACAATACTCCACCTTTAAGATAAAATACCTTCTATCACCTACAAGGTTCTGACACTTTGAACTCTCATTCTTTACAGAATCTTCATCTTTCATTGTCTTAATGAGTTGTCCATAAAAATCGTATTTATTTTGTATGGATTAAATGTCATTACTTTTGATGACGTCTTATCCTCAAAATTTTTACCTCCATTATAGTATCTTCAGTTATATCAACAGCTCTGATTGGGCAACCAAGATCACAAATTACAAGAGAAGGTCACTTTGAAATAGTAATGAAATCGGCAGTAACAGTGAGTAGTACAAGTCTGATCAATAAAGAATAAAATAGAAACAAATCTAATTTTCATATTTGGATTATTCAGATAACTCCTCATCTCGAGTTATTTTCAGAACGTTTCAGCCGATGTAACCTACAACCTTCAGGTTTATCTTGTCCAACTGGCAAATCTTTCTGTCAAACTTGGGAATCTACACGGAATTACGAGTTTTGAGATGAGAATCGATAACTCGTATCGATTCTTCGTACTACTCTTCTCATCTTGAGTGTTGTTTTCACAAAGTTTCACCAGATGTAACCTCCAATCTTTTTCAAGTGTATCTCGTTGAACTCCGGAATCTCCATGTAATTTTGAATGGAACCCTTTATTTAATCCACAGGGGTAATGTGCTCTTGATCCATCAGCCATGACCAAGTAGAAGACCTAAATCATATTCTGAGTATCGCCCGCATTGAGGATTGAACCTTCAATGCAAGTGATACTCAGAATACAATTGGAAATTACTTGAGACTGGCTGACAGAATGAGAACATGCTGCCCTTGTGGATTAAATAAAGGGATCCATTGAAACTGTGCAGATTCCAGGTTTATCTTGTCTAACTGGCAAATCTTTCTGTCAAACTTGGGAATCTACCTGGAAGTTTTCATTTAATCCAAGCAGGGAGAATGCTCTCGTTCTGTCAGCCAGATTGCAAATTCAACTTTTTCAGATGCTGCAGTTTGTCAAGATATTTTATTTTGTAGAAGAAATGAAGCTGTTCATCTGTGGATGACCGGATATTTATAGACAAATTTTCAAGATGTACACCTATTCCCTAACGAAGCTACGAAATTATATATAGGCACATTTAAAGGCATTCAAAAATAACATAAGCTAATGCTATCTGCAAATGCCAAAACCACTTTCACCTTTGTCATCTGCCAGTAATGAATTGATTGTTATTAACCAGTTCAGATTTTCACATATGAATTCCGTTGATAAAATTTAAATGTCAAATATTGTATTTCATAGTATTTAGAATGATCCAGTCGAAAAGGAAAAGGGAGAAAAATTAGAGAAAAGGAAAAAGTACAGTAGTAGAAATAAAATACACAGTATGTAAAAAATAAGATAGAAAGTAAGAAAAAAGCGTCCACAGAAGGAAGGAAAGAAAAGGGTCCACAGAAGGAAGGAAAGAAAAGGGTCCACAGAAGGAAGGAAAGAAAAGGGTCCACAGAAGGAAGGAAAGAAAAGGGTCCACAGAAGGAAGGAAAGAAAAGGGTCCACAGAAGGAAGGAAAGAAAAGGGTCCACAGAAGGAAGGAAAGAAAAGGGTCCACAGAAGGAAGGAAAGAAAAGGGTCCACAGAAGGAAGGAAAGAAAAGGGTCCACAGAAGGAAGGAAAGAAAAGGGTCCACAAAAAGAAAAGAAAAAGGGTCCACAAAAAGAAAAGAAAAAGGGTCCACAAAAGGAAGAAAAGAAAAAGGGTCCACAAAAGGAAGAAAAGAAAAAGGGTCCACAAAAGGAAGAAAAGAAAAGGGTCCACAAAAGGAAGAAAAGAAAGGAAAGAAAAAAAAGCTCACACAAAAGGAAGGAAAGAAAAAGGGCGTATACAGAAGGATGGAAAGAAAAAAGGCGTACACAAAAAAAAAAAAAAAAGGTACACAGAAAGGAAAAAAAAAAAGGGGGGGGTACACAGAAGAAATAAAAATTAACAATTTCTTTAAGAATAGTAGGCAGAATTTTTTTTGTAAATTTTTAAAAGCATTTTTAAACGTTTTCCTAACCCCCACGACATGTAACCTTTAAAACGTTACTAAGATTTGAATACAATTTACTACTAGGAACAGTTTTCTTTCAAAAATTGACTTCAAAGCCCGTAAACGTAAACATTACATATTACCACAAAAGCATAAAGAAGTACTGTGATAAGGGCAAGATTTATAGGAGGAACTTGAGTGGAAAGTTGGACAATAAGACGCTTGTTCATATTACATTTAAATTTATGCATGTCGGAATGGCTGGGAAAACAGAGCAGGGAGGGAATTCCAAAAAACGAGCAGTCTGAGGGGAAAAAAAAAGCAATTAGAGTCTTCTAACGTGTAGAATCTTTACAGGGAAGAGGTATAAGTGCAATAAGTTTGAGGTATATTCTGTGAAAGTATTTGTAAAAAAGCACATGTTTGCAACTGTGGGAATGTAACAAGAACTGGTGCCGTGCAAGTAGTACGGAACCTATAGTTATATATACTCTCACAGATGAGTGTATAAATCCTTTATACCTCGTGTCAATGCTTTCATTATCATCATCGCCAGTTTACATCATCACCACCATCATCATTGTGAACACATGTTGCTTTTTCGTCTGTTGATAAAATACATGCTGACATCCGTTGTTTAGTTTATAAAAGGTTTATTAAAAAAAAAAAAGGAAACAAACAAGCCGCGCATGAGTGGTCTCCCTCTGGTGCTGCATATGAGATGACGCCACAAAAAAAAGTGAAAAATTGATGAATGCGAGAAGTGTGAAGGGCCAACGTTGCCTCCACATTTTTGCCAAGTTTCAGAAAAATCTAATGGATGGGGTAAAAGTTAAGTGTCATTTTTTGCAATTTGGGGGCATTTATGGCCCCTTTTGAGCTCCTTGGAATGCTGAATCTCAGTGAAAAATAGACAAACAGTGCGGTTTCATGCCTTAAGACATGTATATTTGAATTCAGCACCATGGAAAACTACTATATAGACATACATAAGTTTTTGAGTAATATGAAAAAAGAGCTCCAGAAAGGCATGTTTTTTTTAGCCTTAAAAGTCTCAGAGCGATGCGAACCACAATTTTGCCAGGGCCACGCATACTGAATTTATATTAAGAATAATGAGCTCCACATTTTGGCCAAGTTTCAGGAAAATCTAATGGATGGATAAAACGCTATGAGGCAAAAGGTGTCATTTTTGGCCATTTTGGGACATTTTTGACTTCTTGAGCTGCTGGGGACGTCGAATCCCAGTGTAAGTAGATTATGGTGCTGTTTCAGGTCTTAACACATGTATATTTGAGTTGACCACCGTGAAAAACCGCTATATAGTCAGACATATCAAGTTTTTGTTGAGAAATATGAAAAAAAAAAGAGCCACAAAAAGGGGCGTTTTTAACACTGAAAGTCCCCAGGGATGCAAACCAGAATTTGGCCAGGGACATTCATACTGGATTTATAATAAAAACAATGGGCTCCACATTTTGGCCAAGTTTCAGAAAAATCTAATCGATCAGATCAAACGTTATGGGGAAAAACGTATAATTTTTGGTCATTTGGGGGCATTTTTTACCACTTTTGAGACCCTGGGGACGCAACAGGAATTTCCGCAAAAAACTTTTTACTGTGCACATGTATTTAATGAAATACAATTTGTGGCAAAACTTCAGGAAAAACTAATGGACGGTTATCTGGCAATCGTCCAGAATAACGGATGCACGGATGTCACTGAAAACATAGATTCCTCTCTGATAAATCAGGAGACCAACAAAAGCTTTGCATATGTGCATGTGAATGAAAGAAAGAAAGAGACTTCACTACATTAGCTGTCCAACAATTGTTGTTCCCATTTTGGGGCAGCACACAAAACCACGTCTTTGTTCAAGTCTCACTAGTTAAGAGGGTGAGAAAAGTTCCACCGAATGTCACATGATTTATATAACTTCCACAGAGTGTCTAAAGTTTTCAACTTTCTACTCGTACAGAACACTAATAGGTTAAAAATTCGTTTTTGAACCCTGTCCAAAACGTCTTGTTTTTTTGTTTTTTCAAAGTTTAGTTCTTTTTATCCTAATTCATACGTAAATCTTTAGATCTGATTTAAAATAAATATTTGTCTTATGTTAAGAATTTGGCAAACAAAAGGATATTGCTTCTAATTTAGCCGAATTTAAGACTAACGATTATAGATATCTTTAAGTTATTGTTTGTAAATCTATAATATAAAGCTGAACGTCTGTTGACTAGTTGACTATTATAGAAAACTGATCACATATAATGATAGAGGATGTATCGAGACACAGGAATGAGTATGTTTGATCTGGCATAATGAGGATTCATTAAAATTGTGGGGTCTGTGTACGCGCCTGGTCCACAAAGTATGGAAATAAAAAATTAAAAAATTAAAAAAAAAAAAACGTTTACAAGTGTTTTTGATATAGATGTATATAATAATACTTTGATAAGTATGTTTTAACTTAAATAGGGATGGTATAATAAAATTGTAGGGTCTGCGTTCACGCCTGGCCTCCATAGAATGGAAATATGAAAAGTCTTTATTAAATTTTGTGCCTATCTGCGTAAGTATACTTTGATAATTATGTTTCAGCTTGAAGAAATATGGTATAATAAAATTATGGGGTGTTTGTTCGCACTTGACCTCCATAGAATGGAAATATGTCACAAATTTTAACAAGGTTTTTTTAATATAGATCCACAGAATATTGTGATAAGTGTTTCAGTGTGAACAGGCATGGTATAATAAATTATGAGGTTTATCTATTTTATTTTTACTTTCATGATATTTTGTTTTGGTTTTGATACCCCCAAATTCGAAGCTATCTCTTTACAACCCTTCCTTTTCATAACCTATCATACTTTCATAAATCAGAGTCCATTTTCTGTAGGCTGTTTTTTTTTTGCTAGTATAATAATAAATGCATATAGTTTGAAACTTTTGCATCAAAAATCCAAATCTACACAGTGTGTGGAAAATGATTATGTGTAGATTTTCTCTTGATCACGGCCCATAAACACATGGACACATACTCCAGCAGGGTAGTCCATTTGCCGAATCCTGCTTTACATGACCAGTTGGTGGAACAAGGCCATGTCCAGTTCCTAAACACAGTGGCTAACCCTAAGTCCCTGTGGCTACACTTTTTATCTTATAGACACTTCAAAACGTAACTAGACACTTACTCGTCACTGGAACTTCTGCTCTGATACTCAGAGAGCATGACCCTAAGTCCACATTTCGCACATTGGCTTGCCATTCGTCATCAGATGCTGTGGTTTGAGCTTTTGTAGGGGCTTTGGTGAATGGCTGGCTGTGGTGTCGGTGCTGGAAATAACTGTATTTTCAAATCAAAGCAATTCAATAATAACTCAGAGATCCTTTTCTTATAAACAAGAATTATTCCTAAGATATTTCAGGGTACACTTTGCAAAGTTGAATTAAATTCTTCGGGTTATTAATGGTTTCAAAATGCAGGATCTTTTCAACTGGTGGTTTAGACAGCTTCTCAGTCAGAGGAGGAAGAGCTATTCAACTTAGCTTTTTTGGGGACATTATATAACCCTGGGCAAAAGCCCAAAGCTGAGGTGTGTACTCTTTGATGGCAAATAAGGCTCTTCGTTTGCCAAACACCATGGTTTTTTATGGAATCTGGTTTTTTATGGAATCTCAATTCTGACCACCATTTCTTTGAAATTAACACTTCCTCCTCTATTGTTTGGAGATCACCCCTGTCCTTCTATTGTATTGTATTGTCTTTCTCTTTTATTTCCTCCTCTGAATCTCTTTCTCTCTTAAACCATATCTCTAATTCTCTTTCGTTTTTCTTCCTTTCTCACTCTCTCTCAAACTCCTTTGCTCCAAAGAAACTTTATTATCAGCTATGCTTTTCCATCTATCAAGTTAATTCTTGTCACCTACAAGGTGGTCTTGTCCCTTAACATAAAATACATAGTCCACAGCCTATATCTTAATGCATGTCAGCTAGATTCCTTGTAGCCAATGTCAGCTTTATTTTGCTGAGAAATTATTTTTGTCTACCATATCAGTCATAAAAACATTCTTTTCTCCACAATTTAACCTATCTTAAACCTTGTATTAAGCACCCTACCTAGCCCTTAGCCCATAAGCAATGGGAGTTGGTATTGACCATGGCATGCAACAGTGTTACATACGTGCTTGTAGCTTTTTACCGAAAGACAATTCTTACACGAAATGAATATGACAAAATGCATAGCAATAGGGTTTTATTTGAGATTCAATATGGGTCCCAGCATTCGTCACCAAGCTTCACAAGCAGCATGGGAACCCACATAAACTATACTACGAGGAGATTGAAGTTCTCCATATACCACCGACTCAAACAGTTGATTCATAAAATAGCAAGTTTTCACATTGCAAGAGTGATATTCCTGACAAAGAAACAATTGCTGTTTTTCCGCTTACAATTTATTCATCTCATTTTTTTAAAGTGGTTATATGCTGACAATCTTTCAAAGCTCACTACTGAGTGAAAAATATCTTTTCAACTTTTTTTTTTAATAAAACGAACAAAGTTAAATTATTTAAACAATAAAAGTTTAATAGAATAATATACCTTTTTTTTTAAGATGGCCGTTTAAAAAATATCTGAAGAAATCAGAATGTTTATACCTTCAAGTATCAACATAAGATTTATTGTATTTTTAGAATTACACTTATTAAAAAAAAAAAAATCTTTATGATGTACAAACTCGTCACAGAACGAACATGTCATATTCTAAAAATCATGTGGGTTTGGCTAGTAACTTTTTTATTTGGCTAGCAAACAAAAATATTTAGTTGTCAAAGGTCAACTAAAGAGAAGTTTGTTTGTAGAGACTATACACATTTTTTTGCAAGAATTTTAGTATAAATTTTGTGCATATAGGTTACTTAGCATGTTCCGCACATAAATCAGTATAGTGTGAAATATTTAAAAAATAAATAAATAAAAATACAGAAAAGTTTGGAAGAGAATTTTTTTGTTTTCATTTTTTGGAGACGTCCATTCAGAACAGAAATTCTTAAAGTTTAAATTGTGTAAAAAAACAGAAGTTCGTTAGCAAAAAGCACACACTTTCCTTGAATGATTGTTCAAAACTAAATTTTAACGATTATTTTTTTTATTATGAAAGTTTAATTTTGCATAAAAAAATCTTTTTTTTTTGTTAAGTTATACACGTTCAGATAATGATCACTGTAATAAGGCGAATTATAAAGAGAGAACAAAAGGCCGAGTTATATTGACTCTTTATTGACCGGAAGATGCTGATTTAACGAGTTGTGCTCGTTTTACACATACAGTTTTGTAGTCAGCTGAAGTTGTAGCTACGTACTTCATGTTACATAAGAAAACAGACCCCAGTAATTAAATAGATACGTGTGAAAATGATATTTGGAAAAGGATAGAATCGAACCCAGTAAGCAAGTGTTAAAATGAGAATAAATATTCAATTTAGGAATGCAGTCGATCGTTCATTCTTTTAGAAATAACTGGATATTAAATATGTCAGTTAAAAGAATGGACAATACAAGTTAGATAATGATGAAATAAATAGGTTATAAATGAAACAATTCATTTAGGAATTTCTTTGTTTACCAAAAGCGTGTTTGAACATACACAGGTGAAATCCACGTGAATGAATCACATGGTGGGGCACGTTTTGGCATCATAAAGAAAGGGAATTCCCAATATATAGAGATGGGTTCGAGTCAGAAAACGACTTAGTGAGAGTCAAGGCAGAGTCGAAGAGGATCGAGTCAAGGTAGCTGAAACCCTCTTGAAGCGAAGAGGGAAAGATATAACAATGAAATCGTTAAAACTGGAGTTCCTGACATCATCTCATCCGGATGAAGGATAAACAGATTATTTATATTTGTAAACTTGTCTTCGTTGTCTTTGGAAAATGGTAGGTAATAATCATCTGTGAATGAACTTTATATAACTCCCTCTAAGTATTATGTGTCCTTGCCACCATCATCAGTAATGACTCTGTTTTAACAAGAACGGTTGCATCATCTCTCTCAGCACCGTATTATTATTATTATTATTATTATTAATAATAATAATGAACAAATAAGCATTGTCGCCGTTTACACTTATACAAACAACGTCGTCGTCGCTGTGTAACAGTGTCACATAAATGTCTCATCCTCCGATATATACGTCCCCGTTAAACTCTCAGATATGTTGTCTGAATATGTATCCCACTACACTACACTTCATAATAACCACATTCATTCATTAAAAAAAAAAAAAAAAAAAAAAAAAAAATCTGTTGTAATTTAAACGCAGATTCTATGAACAAAGCTTTTTTCCTAGAACTGCCCGCCTTTGAAACACTGTTCCACGCTGGCCTGCTTTCCGGTTGGATACAACATGGTAACCTTCAAATCCAATGTAAACAAATTCTTGTTGAGCCGTCCCCATAAATAATCAAATTCTACCTAATTTACACCATTAACGATTACTATACTACCATCTTACATTCATTAATCATCCTCGATTGGCTTTCGGGCCTTGATAAATGGTGACTCGATTAAAAAAATATTTCTAATTATTTTATAAGACTTAAAAAGTATTTTAATCGAATAAATATTCAGATGTTTTATTTGTGTTATTGTGTTAATTCCGTATGTTTATCTTACTTTTGTCAAAAAGTTAAGTGAAGTTTCAGAGAAATTATTGAATTATCTCCCCCTGTTCTAAAAACAAAAAACAAAAACTTGATACAAAAACTATAAATGCACAAATGCCCAGTGTTTTTTATCGGACTGATCTGAAAATGAGCGTGCTTAATCAGGGATGCAATGGTTTAATCAGATGAAATTGACGTACTTGCATCACATGGAAGTAAAAAAGAAAAAAAAAAGGATGTCAATGCACCAACTTTAAAATAAAAAAAGAAGAAAAAAAAGACCAGTTTGATAATCATTATACAAGCCTTCCTCGCACCAACAAAAGAGAACGATAATAACAATCATTAAGTACAATTAGTCATTAAATAGCAAACATAAACCGTAAGCAGGAAATAATATTGAATTGTTGCCAAAAGTCTTTGGTAAGAAGAATTAGTAAACTGGTTCCGGAATGGAGAAGGAGAAGGAGGTGTTCAGTACAGAAATGATAATTGCCAGTTGCTTCTATTTGTGAATCTATGAAGCATATCTTCGGATAAAAATAGAGGTAAAATGAATGCACTGAAAAATCCATGGAATAGTAATTTTGTTAACGAAGGGGGAAGGGATAATGATGTGACATGGGTACCGCATCAGTGGAGATTGTTAACGACATTATATATAAAATGTGCAATATAGGCCATATATGACGTCACATGACATATTTCGACCTTGCAACGCCAGGTATATACAGCTAGGGTGTGTGTGTATATATATATATATATATATATATATATATAGTCATCCACATACAGTACTGTATACAAACACACACATACACAGTAGAATCCCAGATACGACATTAAAAATTCGTAACAAAATACAGTACAGTATATAATATACATGTATATAATTAAATATTATAAATAACACCGTAACCAGGGGCCGGAGAAACATTGTATTCCACATCGTAACCTGAAAAAAAAACGTAGCTTAGGGTCACCGTATCCAGGGGTTCTACTGTATGAATGTCCAGAGAATGGAATGGTTTGGGTAAAGGAAAAAGGGAGGGGGAAGAAAAAAAAATAGAAGTTATGTTGCACTTTTGTCCCGAGCAACGCCAGGTAGCCCTGCTAGTCTACCAATAAATCATAAGCACATGTACGAGTTTCTGTATTAATTAAAATATAAAAATTATGCTTATTTTAAGACCAGACAACGCCGGGGGGAGGGGGGCTAGTATTCTATAATGTATTATTTTATTGAAAATTAAAAAGACGAGAATTTTAACAAATGAAATAGATTATTAAAATTTAGAAGCAAATGATTGTGACAATTGTTCGCGTTCTTCGTTTTAAACAGTTTTATGTAAGATAGATAAACTATGAAAAAAAGTTATTTGAAAAGACGTCAAGTTTGAATTTTCGGTGCCAGTCCAAAAAAAAAAAAAAAAATGTGAACGCAGAGTAAATTTTCGATTGAAAATATCAGAAAAAACACAAAAAAGTTACCGATTTGCTTTTACTGATAATTTTGGTGAATTCTGCTACATTTTTTAAAGTCGATTATGCGTAATTGAATGTAATCGAAATTAATTCTATCACACAAAATTATCAAAAAATAATGGACCTACAATTGAAAGATAATATTTTTATGCAAATAATGAGTAAATATTAAAGATTTCCGAGAAATATTGTTTTAAACAAATAATTACAGGGTAGTAAGAAAGAGATGGTAGAGCGCGAGATTATAGTGAGAGGGAGAGAGAGAGAGCAAGAGAAAGAGATATCGTATTGAGAGAGCGAGAGATCGTATATATATATATATATATATATATATATATATATATATATATAGATAGAGAGAGAGAGAGAGAGAGATCTATTGAGAGAGAGAGAGATCTATTGAGAGAGAGAGAGAGAGATCTATTGAGAGAGAGAGAGATCTATTGAGAGAGAGAGAGAGAGATCTATTGAGAGAGAGAGAGAGAGATCTATTGAGAGAGAGAGAGAGAGAGATCTATTGAGAGAGATCTATTGAGAGAGAGAGAGATCTATTGAGAGAGAGAGAGATCTATTGAGAGAGAGAGAGATCTCTCGAGAAAGAGAGATCTCTCGAGAAAGAGAGATCTCTCGAGAAAGAGAGATCTATCGAGAAAGAGAGATCTATCGAGAAAGAGAGATCTATCGAGAAAGAGAGATCTATCGAGAAAGAGAGATCTATCGAGAAAGAGAGATCTATCGAGAAAGAGGTCGCGAGAGGTCGCATTGAGAGAGAAAGAGGTCGCGAGAGGTCGCATTGAGAGAGAGAGAGAGGTCGCGAGAGGTCGCATTGAGAGAGAGAGGTCGCGAGAGGTCGCATTGAGAGGTCGCGAGAGGTCGCATTGAGAGGTCGCGAGAGGTCGCATTGAGAGGTCGCGAGAGGTCGCATTGAGAGAGAGAGAGAGAGGTCGCGAGAGGTCGCATTGAGAGAGAGAGAGAGAGGTCGCGAGAGGTCGCATTGAGAGAGAGAGAGAGAGGTCGCATTGAGAGAGAGAGAGAGAGGTCGCGAGAGGTCGCATTGAGAGAGAGAGAGGTCGCGAGAGGTCGCATTGAGAGAGGTCGCGAGAGGTCGCATTGAGAGAGAGAGAGAGAGGGAGAGAGAGGTCGCATTGAGAGAGAGAGAGAGAGGGAGAGAGAGGTCGCATTGAGAGAGAGAGAGAGAGGGAGAGAGAGGTCGCATTGAGAGAGAGAGAGAGAGGGAGAGAGAGGTCGCATTGAGAGAGAGAGAGAGAGAGGGAGAGAGAGGTCGCATTGAGAGAGAGAGAGAGGGAGAGAGAGGTCGCATTGAGAGAGAGAGAGAGGGAGAGAGAGGTCGCATTGAGAGAGAGAGAGAGGGAGAGAGAGGTCGCATTGAGAGAGAGAGAGAGGGAGAGAGAGGTCGCATTGAGAGAGAGAGAGAGGGAGAGAGAGGTCGCATTGAGAGAGAGAGGGAGAGAGAGGTCGCATTGAGAGAGAGAGGGAGAGAGAGGTCGCATTGAGAGAGAGAGGGAGAGAGAGGTCGCATTGAGAGAGAGAGGGAGAGAGAGGTCGCATTGAGAGAGAGAGGGAGAGAGAGGTCGCATTGAGAGAGAGAGGGAGAGAGAGGTCGCATTGAGAGAGAGAGGGAGAGAGAGGTCGCATTGAGAGAGAGAGGGAGAGAGAGGTCGCATTGAGAGAGAGGTCGCATCGAGAGAGAGGGAGAGAGAGATCGCATCGAGAGAGAGGGAGAGAGAGATCGCATCGAGAGAGAGGGAGAGAGAGATCGCATCGAGAGAGAGGGAGAGAGAGATCGCATCGAGAGAGAGGGAGAGAGAGATCGCATCGAGAGAGAGGGAGAGAGAGATCGCATCGAGAGAGAGGGAGAGAGAGATCGCATCGAGAGAGAGGGAGAGAGAGATCGCATCGAGAGAGAGGGAGAGAGAGATCGCATCGAGAGAGAGGGAGAGAGAGATCGCATCGAGAGAGAGGGAGAGAGAGATCGTATCGAGAGATCGTGTAGACAGAGCGAGCGAGAGATCGTGTAGAGAGAGCGAGCGAGAGATCGTGTAGAG
>NW_027633351.1:47500-51040 GCF_053919585.1 Euprymna scolopes
ATCTCACTGCTGATGCTATTCTCTATCTATATAAGAGCCAGGTACGTCCAAAGATGGAGTACTGTTGCCACATCTGGGCAGGAGCTGCTAGAAAGGACTTGTCCTGCCTTGATAGAGTTCAAAATAGACTTCGTAGCCTCGTAGGAGATGTCCTTTTCTCTTCGCTGCAACCTCTATCTCACAGAAGAGATGTTGCGAGTTTGTCTCTGATGTATCGTTATTTTCATGGAAAGTGTTCGACTGAGCTTCAATCTATGGTCCCCCCCTCGCCAAACTTTCACAAGAAACACTCGTCTAGCTGTAAACACTATCAATAATTTCCCCCACTCTTTATCTGTGCCTAAACCTAAACGTAGATTCCATGAACAAAGCTTCTTTCTTAGAACTGCACGCCTGTGGAATTGTCTTCCGTTTTCCTGCTTTCCGGCTGACTACAATATGGTTGTGTTCAAGTCTAAAGTAAATAAGTTCTTGATGAGCCGTTCCATATAAGTTATCAAATTTACCAAATTTTCATTACTAATGATTACTATATTGTCCAATTTCTACTATACACTCTTTAACCCTTATCCTTGAGTGGCCTCTGGGCCTTGATAATGTGGTGATGCCTATGTAAAAAAAAAACCAAAAAAAAAACCAATGATTGCTGTAAAGAACAGAAAGCGGCGTCTGCAAGGTGGTGGAGGTTCAGTTTGGTGCGGGACGTTATTAATGCAAATGGTCCAAAACCTATAGTTCACTTGCAAGGTCGAATTAATTCGACCAAGCACATTAATATGTTGACTGAGCATTTTTCTACCTCACTTTGGCTGAAATTTGGATGATAATCCCATCTTCATGCAGGATAATGCTCCCATTCACACAATGGGTAATGTCAAGAGCTTCCTTGAATAACATGATATTCCGTGTTTGTATTGTCCTGCACAATCTCCAGACCTCAAACCTATCGAAAACCTATGGCCTTACATCAAGCAACAGCTACGCAATTATAAAATTTCAAATTTGGAAGAACTTTGGACAAAAATTAAAGAGAAGTGGGATGCCCTTTCATCAGAGTATTGCCGTAATTCAAGAAATTCCCAAAAGATTGCAGACTGTCAAATTGCAGAAGGGCTATGCTACTAAATATTAACTCGTTCACTGTGTTCCTGTTGTATTTGTGTTGCATCAATGTTTTAAAGTTACATTTAAATAACAATTTTCCATTGTGCGGAGTTTCTTTTTGCCTACTCGATCTCAAGTTCATTTTTTTTTAATTGACGTGAACATTAGAATACTTCAATTAAAAGTCAAATATGAACAGATATAATTATAGAGAAATAAAAGGCGAATCAAATGAGGTATAGGTTGCTTAAACAGTTACAACCAACCAAACACCATGAATAAATATTTGAAAATATAAAGAACTTAAAGCATAAAACCTTTTTTTTCTAATAATTACTGGATCTATGCTATAAAACAAAACAACTACACCAATCTAATTTATATATCGATAAAAGTGAGAAGGTGTGTGTTAGGATACTTCTTCGCCTATATGCTCAATGAATTTTCGATCTATAAACTTGAAATTTAGTATATAGGGTATTCAGACACGTGGAAAACTTTAATCGGTTTTCATCTGGAAAAACAGGCTGCTAAGAGGTCAAAATTTAAAAATTGGTATGTGGGGGGGCATCAGATTTTTATCTGTTTGTCAACTGTTTCACGAATGTGCATGCATGAATCTTTCACATGACAGATTTCTTATGTTAAAAATAAGTAGGTTTGAAAAAAACAAAGAACGTGTCCAGCTGGCCTAAAGGTTATCGTACTTGACTACCTGTGTTTAGGTTTTGCTTTCGATCTCAGCTCAAATATTTTTTACTTACAAGAAGTGAAATGTTTAGAAAAAGCATAATAGTCGCATGTACATGTCTCAGTTTCTTTCCATTTTTTTTTTTTTTACTTCATATTTTTGTAAGAATTTAATGTTATATTTATTATCTTCGGTATTTCTGTTTATAATAATAATTAAAAAATTTGCATTAATTAAAATTTAAAATATCATATTTATGCATATTTTACGACCGGACAACGCCAGGCAGCCTACTAGTTAAGAGAGAAAGTCACGCTTCAATGGAACAGAAAGAGTGGACCTTTCTACGTCTCTGTTAGCCGTCTGTTAAATTCTTTAGAAAATGTATGACAATGGACTCAATACCCAACAAAATCATCGTGATATTAATATTTGACTGAAATATTAATTATTAGCTGAATTATTTTAAAAAAAAAATTCAACAATACAGGATTGGCAGCCATGACGCTTTTTCACGTTTTTATTTTGTTGTATGAATACAATGGAACATAGTTTTAAGCTTTATAATCATGAATATAATAGGTGTATTTTCTCCTTTATAGAAAAGAAATTCTTTTAGTCAAAGTCTTCTATTTAATATTGAAACTCAGTGAATTTCTCTTATCTGTCATTGCGAATTACTTTGACAATTATAGATTTTATTATTTTCGAAAATTCAATTCAATCTAATTTTTTTCAATTTATTCGGCAAAAAAAAAATCATTTTGCAAGCTTGAATTATTTTAATTTATTTCCCTTGTTTCAAAATGGCGTCGCAATATTGTTGTTTTGTGTAGCCACAAAATTTGATTTTCTTATCTAGAAAGAAAATTGATCAATTTACGTAATTTTTTGTATATGATATTTTCTTTCTGTCAGAGATATGCACATCATACAGATTTGTCTTTTTTCTTTTTTTAAATATAAGGAGAATGCTGGACTAGCACTAAAACAATTGCCAGACGAAACCATTTCAAGTGTTGAAGGGAATTGAGGAAGCAAACGGTGAATCAGACAACCCTTGTCGTCTGAAATGAATTTAGAAAGAAATCTTTCACTTTAAATTTAAAGTCAATAGTTGAGGTTTTGTTTTTAAGTCTTCAGAAATGACAACCTAAACACGAAAAATTATCGATATAGTGTTACGATTTTATATGAACATTGGCGTGAATACTGGCGAAGAGTTGTTTCAAGAGACAGGCAATGAAAATGCAAGTAAAAAAAAAAAAAAAAAAAAAAAACAATATCCAAAGAATAGTTTCTTCTCTATGTATCTTCTGCCGAAATATCTGGTAGAGAGGATATCACGTACTTCTTTTTTTTTTTTTTAGGCGATTACATTTACATGTTTTTATCCGTTCTTTTATTTTTGAAATAGTTGTGGGGCATCGATATTGCCCATGATGAAAATGATAAATATCCTTAGGTGCGTTCAAACGGAATTTCATGCCAACCCGAGCAATGCCGGGTACCCATGTTAGTATATTAATAAGACTATATCAACTTTGTGAGTATTTGTTTGGTAAGTTTTTTTTTTTTACCTTTAGACATACAAACACACATAAAAATAACTGTCCTTTATATAATAGACTATCTGGGGGCGCCCAGCGTTGCCCGGTTGTAAAAAAAAATATATGACAACAGGGAGAGGAAGGGTGGGGCGTTGCCTGACCGTAAAATAAAAATTCTAACAGGGAGGAGTAGCG
>NW_027633352.1:0-32500 GCF_053919585.1 Euprymna scolopes
GGAAAAGTAATACTTCTTTTATTACTGCTACTACTACTACTACTAATAATAATAATAATAATAATAATAATAATAATAATAATAATAATAATAATAATCATAATTATAGTAAAATACAACTAACAATAATAATCAATAGTGAATTGTGTACTAACTTTTAAAATGTCAATCAGATTTTAACGATTGGTTTTGTTGTACTTTGTTAGCGGTGACGGGGAAAATTATCCATTTTAATAATTTGTTGTCTTAATTTTGCGGATGTTTTAATTATCAAATATTAAACATGGTTTACGGACTTTTTTTTTACGAAGTATAAAATAATTGATATATCACAAATTATTAAAGTTCTGAATTTTGGAGATGAGGAATGATTGTTTATAATACTTTTATTGATTGGACTATTGTTCCCATCTTGAGTGTTATTTGTACAACGTTTCGGTCGGTTTGGCCTTCGACCGTCTTCAGGCATGTTGGTTGTTGTTTGGAAAAAAAGTTGCTTGAATAACACGAAGAATGAAAACAATAGTCCGATCAATAAAAGGAATAAAATCACAAATTATTATTATGATTAGCGTTTTCAGCAAAAAAACTCTCTTAACCCTACCAATATCTCCAAGTCATAATAGTTAGCACTCACTTTCTTTATCTCTTGGTTGGAGTTTGGAAGCACCGCAGGAACTTAGGGTTTTGATAGAATAAAAGGAAAATATGTTTTGTTTTATATGCATAATATCATATTGTTTTATATAAATAATATCATATTGTTTTATATGAATAATATCATATTGTTTTATACGAATAATATCATATTGTTTTATATGAATAATATTATATTGTTTTATATGAATATTATATTGTTTTATATAAATAATATCATATTGATATGAATATTATATTGTTTTATATAAATAATAACATATTGTTTTATATGAATATCATACTGTTTTATATGAATAATATCATATTGTTTTATATGAATAATATCATATTGTTTTATATGAATAATATCATATTGTTTTATATAAATAATATCATATTGTTTTATATGAATAATATCATATTGTTTTATATGAATAATATCATATTGTTTTATATAAATAATATCATATTGTTTTATATAAATAATATCATATTGTTTTATATAATAATATCATTTTGTTTTATACGAATAATATCATATCGTTTCATATGAATAATATCATATTGTTTTATATGAATAATATCATATTGTTTTATATGAATGATATTATATTGTTTTATATGAATAATATCATATTGTTTTATATAAATAATATCATATTGTTTTATATAAATTATATCATATTGTTTTATACGAATAATATCATATTGTTTTATATGAATAATATCATATTGTTTTATATAAATAATATCATATTGTTTTATATGAATAATATCATATTGTTTTATATAAATAATATCACATTGTTTTATATGAATAATATATTGTTTTATATAATAATATCATATTGTTTTATATGAATAATATATTGTTTTATATAAATAATATCATATTGTTTTATATTAATAATATCATATCGTTTTATTTGAATATTATATTGTTTTATATGAATAATATCATATTGTTTTATATGAATAATATCATATTGTTTTATATAAATAATATCATATTGTTTTATATGAATAATATCATAAAATCCAACAAGAAAAACCGAAACAAAAAGATAAACACTATAATGATGTCGTATCTAAATACAGAATTGCAAATTGTTTTTATATGACGAATAATTTGCGTGGTGAACTAATCCAACAAAATCATAAAACAAATTAATATTCCAAAACCAGAAAGTTTGCAAAGATTCAGACAACAAACATAACGTTATCGTTACATGTGCACACCCCGAGACCAATACGTTGTATGCAGAGTACGTCGCAAGGAACAGAAGACAACTAAAAACTCGACTTAGTTTGTTTTTTTGTTTTTCGTTGAAACACCAACATTTATTTCGGGGTACTTTTCCGAATAAGACTTGATCGTTATCCTTCTCTCTAATCTGTAGCTCATTATTGAAGTATCTATCTTCTTTGGACTGAGGAAAGAAACGATATTACATTTTCAGGAGTTTAATTCCAATTTAAATCATATTTAGAGTGTTTTAACTCAAACCACGTCTCGGTAAAAGAAAGAGAACATAAAAAGCAGGATTAAGTATAAATGAGCTGTTAGCGTGATTGGGAAAAAGTTTTTAAATATAACATTTTCAAACCCTCAGCTAAACCACAGACCCCAGAAAACGAGATTCTACTTTTTATATTTTGGACTTTTTTCTTTTTTTTTTTTTTGTGTGTGTGTGTGTGTGTGTGTGTGTGTGTGTGTGTGTGTGTGTGTGTGTGTGTGTGTGTGTGTGTGTGATTACGTGCGAACACTTTTCAAAACCTTCCGAAAATAGAACAGTAGCGGATTTGCTTTTAATTCAACTTTTCTGTAATTTAAATTTATTTATGTTAATTCTTTTTTTTTTTTAGTTATTTGGAAAATTAGAATGACCTAGAACTGTAGTATCATTTACATTAAATTTATATGCGAAACCGATCCCACACTTTTAATTGTTTCTTTTTTTCTGACATCGTTTGGAAGCTGTTTACACATGTTAAACTCATGTAATTAGTAATAGTCATGAAACAATTTCAAAATGAAATTTGGTAACGATAAATACCTTTGAAATAATTCGTTTATTTAAAGCGATGTACGCACGTACGTGAACTCTAGAAATGGAATAATAATATAACGCATCCGGCGTCACGTCAGATAATAACATTCCAAAAAGAGGCAGTACGAATTGAAATGATTAAATAAAGTCATAGGAATATTTACGCATGAATATGAAATCTAATTAAATAGAAAAAGATAAAATAAAATTTAATAGAGTTGCCATTTTTTTCTAAATAGCTCGTTATAGTCTGTAATGTATACTGTTATATAATACGTATTTGGACAGTCTGATATCCAATATTTTGGGGGGGAAATGGCAAGGAAAGTATAATTCCGAATAAAAAGTTAATGTTCGCGATGTCATAGAAAGCATACGATTAGAAGAATGTTATAAGAAAATGAAATTAAAAAATGATTATTCGAAGTATTCCCGCGTTGACTACGAATTACGATCTATATACATTTTTATGCAATCCGATATTCCTTTATTCCGCGAATACCGTTAGAATGCACGAAATAATGAAAGCGTTTTTTAAAGGAATCGTTCATTATTTTAGATTTAAAATCCAGGGTAGTATATAGACAATCGTAAGGATAAAAATACGAAATAATTGAGACTTAGCATTTGTAATAGCGTTAAAATATTTTATATATTAAATAATAATAAATATTAAACAGGAAATAGCTTTTTCGTACTTATTGCGTAGATGTATGATATTATTGATTCGACATATGCTTTTGCAGCAACTAATATAGACTTTCACCGTTTTAAATATATTCAATAGATGAAAATACTTTTATAAATAGTTTGTCAGTAATTTTTACTTTCACCATTTTAATTGGACATGTTAAAAATGAAAATAACCAACGTTACCAATTCCCACAATGTTTTATCACTGTCCACATGAAAAACAAATTGACTCTTATTCTCGAGTCGTCTTTGCGCTTTGATAAGCAATGACCCGTTAGTACATCAAAATGAGAAGGGAAAATATATATATTTATTACTGGCCGATGCCTGGAAGCAATGTCTTGCTGTGGTTTCATAGATGTAAATCCAATGAAACTCCGGTGTTTATAAAACAGTGCTCGATGTGAAAGACGAGTCGTATAATTGTATAATATTATTTATTTATACAAACATTATTAGCTGCATATGTTCATACATGTTTCAGCTGTGATTTATTTTTCGAAATCCAGTGTCATTAGGCCTATAGTCTCAAGACTATAGAGTTGACACTATAGTCGATTGATGACGCTGTATTTTGAAAAGCATTACAGCTGAAACGTGTATGCACATATGTAGCCAATAATGTTTGAATAAATAAAGAGAATTGTAATATACTTATATTACGTACACACACACACACACACACACACACACACACACACACACACACATAAACGCGAGGGGGATTTAACAAAACGAGATTTAAACGTGAACTTGCGAGGTATATATATATTTCACACTTCCGGTTATAAAATAGACGAATATTGGCTGAAGAGAGCTTGATAAGGATACCTTAAACGGTCCTTATTATCGGGCTTGAAACCGACGGTACCAATGATTTGTCTCATCTAACAACTTTCTGTACACAATATATATATATATATATACATATATATATATATAGATATAGATATAGATATAGATATTGTTATTGTTGTTATTTTTCAAGCGATAACTACGGTTAATATTGGCGCCGCCTCGGAGGCAGTTAAGCTACGCTGATGAGAGGTAAAAAACCTCGAAACACGCGTGTACGTAGATTACTGTTTTAAAAATAATAATATATATATATATATATATATATATATATATATATATATATATATATATATATATATATATATATATATCGGCGTTAGAGAATCAATTCGTAGTGAATTAACGGAAGGGAAAGTAACTCTTTCACCTGATTACCATTTATACCTTAAATGGATGGTATCTGTGAAAAGAGTATCGTTTGGAAGTGTTATTGGCGCTGTTAATCAAGCGAGGCTTAATAACGATGCAGTCACCATTCCCAGAGAATCTCTCGCACCTTGATTACTTTTCACACTTATCAGAACGCTTCTTGTTGAAAGTGTGTCACTCAATAGAAATACCTTAAAGTAAATAATTGAAATATGCAGCCCCTTTTTTTCGTTAGGAAATTAAATTAATGATTGTGTTGTTGTTGCTCGCACTTAGTACATATTCTGTTTTACTTTCTCAATCTTTGTTGCTTTTGTTGCAAATAACATGCGTATTACTTTTTTTTTGTTTCAGAATGGCGATTTGATTCTTTCAGATAGCAAAATAAATTTTCTTTAGTGTTTATCCACAGCAGTTGGGTCGTCAATAGATTTCTATCTATCTATCTATCTATCTATCTATCTATCTATCTATTTGTTTGTCTCTGTCTCTGTCTGTCTGTCTGTCTGTCTCACTCTCTCTCGCTCTCTCTATCTATCTATCCATCTTTCTATCTATCTCTGTGTCCTTAAGAGAGAGTAAGGAAGAGAGAGAGAGAGAGAGAGAGATCCCCACTGGATCTCTCTCTTTCTTTCTCTCTCTCTCATTCTTCAATTTTTCTTATCTTTTTATCTTTTCTAGGAATGGGGCATTCTACAGGATGTTAGACATTAACCCCTATTTTAGAAGCTTTAACCGAGAGATCTTTTTAGGATTCTAACCTCTGTGTGTGTGTGTGTGTGTGTGTGTGTGTGTGTGTGTGTGTGTATGTTTGTGCGCAATTTTTTTTATTTCTCTTGCACTTTTTTATCAATCAATAACAGCGTCCAAGCGGCTTTGTTTTCGCAGATAAGCAAAAATCTGTGTTCGACGACGACAACACGGATGTATAATTGTTTATAGACTCACCGGAAAGCAAAAATACAACTGCTGATACAAACAAATAGAAAGAGAAACACCGTTACATTATAGGAGAGACAGACAGCTCTTTCTTTTTCATTTTTTTATATCAGCAATTACTGTCACCGATATATGTATAAAATCATTTTGCCCCGTCATGAGTCGATTAGCAATAAACTAACGTTTTCTCACAGCGCAAGAAAACAAAGTAAATTGTGAGAAAGTGGACCTCTAAGAATTGACCATTCAGCAGACCGACAGAAAACAAGTCATTCTCAGAAATGGCCTAAACTAAGCCGGTCTGATTTTTGTAGAAATAAAACCTGGCCTCTATTTTGCAATAACGCGTTCCTCTTCCAACGGACAGACAGTACACAGACACAATTATCCATACACATTATACGATGTAATAATGAAATAGAATAATATTTGAAAGATATCAAATATGTGTCAAACACCCAGCAAGCCGGCTAATTACACATGAAAGCTGATATTGAATGAGAGTCAGTCTAATATCAAAATGGTAGACAGTTTATTACAAAGATTTTTTTGTCTATTCGTGGAGATTAAACAAAAGGAAGCACGTAGGTCGTTAATCGGAGTTTACGTACACTTTAAAATTGTGAGTGCTTGAAATCTCGGTCGATGCTTAACACAATCTTACGGAAGCCCATAAGCGTAGTTTTCGCGCGATAATAGTTCAATCATTATCTAAATATTTTTTGTATCGGTGGCGTAACGTCACGATCTGTTATCTTCTTATGACAACAATAGATGTCTGGTCAGTGGTAATTATGCTATACAGAATCTTCTAAATCGATAGCAAAAAATGCATTTCATCCTGACGATTCCCAACGAAATGAAAAGTCGAACATTCGGTGTAGCTTAGTTGCCATATATTGTTTAACTTGCAACCTAGTTCTGCACATGTATTGATCACTGTAGAACAATAAAACATATATTAAGCGAATGCAGCAAACTAGCCTATTAGGAATATAAAAATAGATTCGATCAAGTGGAATGATGCAGACAATTGCATTTTGAATACGCAACTTGATATATATATACTAACAGGCCGCCCGGAATTGTCCGGTCGTAAAATACGCTTAAATATGATAATCGAATCGAAATCAAAACGTTTAGCATACGATTTACTTTTTTCTTTAAGGAGCTATGAAGACATGTTTGCTGCAACGCTAAAAATTCAAACATGAACCAATAGCTATTATGTAACGCATGCATATTCGTAACGTCGTCGTAATTTCTTTTAATTTTCACATTTTTGCACCGACTTTCCCCGGCTAAAACCGAAATATAAACTTTCGCGTGGGTTTGAATACTCTATATATTAAGATTCATGTCTGTAGACTAAAAACTGACAGAAAGGTTTGGTAGGCAAACTCTTTTAAACAAAAATATATACGCATGTATAATCATATATAGAAAGAGGTTTGTGTTTACTATAATCTTTTCACGCAAATATTACGGTATAAATCATGTAGAATATTTGCATGAAATATAATTAGACGTATTAGTTAACTAATGATGATCCTCCCATGAGAAAACCGAAAATTTAATAGAGAATTAATTCAAATGAATGTTTAAAATAAAATGTAAATTAGCTTGATCTTTTGCAGATGAATGCAATTCCACGACCTATATATAACAAAGTTGTATTTTCTTTTTAAAAAAATAGAAGAAAGGTTTGATTGACGGATATCAATACACAAAAAGAAAGCAATAACAGACGCCACATAAAAACTTCTTATGTCTAAACTTTTACCCACCATCTTATGTAATTTTGAACACCATTACAAACACATTTATTTGTTATAATAAAATTCTATCTTACTTTATACGAGTGACATCATCACGAGTGACTAGATCTATAGACGAAGTAGTTTGCATTTTCCCCGTTATTTAGATGAACATTATTTATACATTAACGTACTACTAAATTGCGACAATATTTTTCTCGGTGATGGTCACAAAGTACGTGTCCAATTCAGTAAAACGTTATACTGTAAAACTGATCCCCGACGAGAAAATCATTTTTTAAAATTTTTTTTACAATTTTACTTTTTTCTTATCTGAGAGTTTAAGTTTGTTATAGATGATATTAACGTGAAAAAAATGTAAATTAGTGGATTTACATGGGGGGGGCATTTACATAATCTTAATAAAAGAGTTGTACATCAAACTGGCATCGAGCCTATGTTGGGGTGAATAGGAAAAAAATATTATTTTTCACTTTCGAAATCATAAAAACACATTTTCATACTCTAATCCTGAATTACGTTCAGATAAATTATCATTTTCATTACTTTTCATTTAGTCTGTATTTGACTACATTTACGCCAGTTTTTTTACTTCCTTTGTCTGTCTAATAATATACGCCGCCCAAGTACAAATTTCCCCTTTATTACATTGCCTACGGATATACTTATTTGTTATATATTGAATTTTCTTTTATTTTTTTTACTATCGTTGTTGTTTTGTTTAGTTCTCTTTTCAGGACTCCTTTTCCACACTGTTCGGACATTAACTTTTTTTGTAAGGTACTTTTTTTTTACCTTACCAACAACGAAACTCTTTCCTTTAAGCTGACGATTCTATAGGTTTTAGACTATGCTGAATAAGACAACATATTTTTGGCGAAGACAAGTAGTTTTTGAGATATAATGGCATATTTTATGCACTGTAATTTACTGTTCTATGCACGCGCAATAAAAAGTTTTCTTCTTTCCGCACGACATTGCCACCAACCCCAATTTTTTTTTGTTTATAGTCCTTGCGGGTGGGTGTGCTGACAACATATATAAAGGTTGAACTTAGGGCAAATACTCGAACAGTCATCCCATTCATAAAATGGGGTGTCTATTCCGAAAGCCGACCAACCTAGCTATGGTAACAATACCATAGCTAGGTTGGTCGTGTCTATTCCATACGATTTTATGAGGAGGTTAGGGATATATATTCCAAAAACCCGTTCTTAACATTAGGACGTTGGGGATTGACCACCAACAACAACCTTTTACGAGGCGGTTGAATGCTTCAATGGAGCAACGCTGGATAACGGGCGCTGCTAGTTGTTTATAATTATAGTTATTTTCATCCCTTTTCGAAGTAAATTTCTTAATAGTAGAGCACTGTATGTTGAGATGAAAAAAGTCGGTCATTTCGTCTATGTGCGTGATTGCGACAGTTTAGTAGCTCCATTACTACAGACCATTCTTGTGTTATGTCTATGTTTTCATAAATATTTAGTTTTACTTGAATGACGTGGTGGTTGACTGTGACTCTGTGGTTTGTTTCGTGCTAATGGATACAAAGATGGTTCTGTTGAAAGATTCGAATCCCACGCACAATGAAAATCAGCACTTCTTTCAACATTGATTTCGGAAGAATGTATTACTTGTGCCTGTAGGTCTAAAAATGTATAATTATATATATATATATATATATATATATATATATATATATATATATATATATAATTTCCTAATTTTACAAAAAACAGAAATGAATTGATTGAAGCCATATAATAACATGGCTTTTCTCCTGTATAAGTTCATTGTATTTCTTTTTGTAAGATGTGATTGTATTTATGGATAAATAAGAAGTAATTCATAGGATTTTATATAAGTTGGGGAGGGGGGTAAATAAATTGAATGATGAGAATCCGAGAACATGGTAGCAATCAGTAAATTATGAGGGCTTATAGTCAGTGACAAATTTATCGTTAACGGCACAAGAATATACTGCGCTATAATATATACAATCATTTTGTAAAAGGCACTCTTGTTTGTTCTAGCAATTACAAATACTACTTAGTCTCCTGTTTACATTACAACTGCCTTTTTGTTAATGTAAGAAAAGTTTTTTTTTTCGTTTACACGAACCTTATGGATTTAGAACTTTATTATTTAGCAATTTTTATAATAGTATTTACAAAGATTTCATCTTCTCTTCTGGGCCTTGATAAGCGGTGACCACCGTGTAAAAAAAATCGGCCTTATTCATATTGACACACCGGTTCCAGTTAGATCACCGAAGTTAAGCAACGTTGAGCACAGTCAGTACCAAACTTGGAGACAATCTAAGATTTTCAGGTTGTCTATCACTTCTTAATGCCACTGAACTCAAGCAGGAAATGTGGGTTGGGATTTCGTAACCTTTGCCTCACAATTACATGCGCAACTTCCCTTACAGGTGGTATCCATTGTCTCTTGAGACTCAAGGAAGTGATCATCATCGATTCTCAAATAAACATTTTTAGCTGAATTGTTCTTTTTTTATTAAAAAATTTTTTTTTTCAATTTTCACCCCACAAAGCCACAAAGCCATTTTGATGTAGGGGCTACTATTGAGGGTATAACTTACAGAGGGTATTATGAAGGGACATGAGTAGCAAGATGCCTGTTCACATTGCACTTGAACTTCTGCACGTCAGTACAGTTGGGAAAGCAGAATCCCGGAAGGGAGTTCCAAAGTTTAGCAGTTCTGGCGAATAAAGTATTTGTGTAGAAGGCCTTCTTATACCTAGGGATCTCTACTGTGAAGGGGTGGGATTAAGCTGCTTGTCGGGTTTGTCGGGGGTATTCACATCGAGGGGGTACAAGTGCTTGTAGTTCGTCAGAGCATTTACCATTTAAGTACTTGTAGAACAGGCAGAGGGATGCAACATTTTGTCGACGGAACAGAAGCTGAAGCCTAGATGACAGTTCAGGACCTATCAGGTTGGCGACTCTCTTTTGAAACCTGTCCGAGAGTGAAAGACAAATAACAGATGCACTAACCCAAACATGACAAAACTGCTCCATACATGGGCGAATAGTGGCTTTATAGAGGTACAGGATACTTTCGGGCGTAAGTAGTTTTCTAGCACAGTAGAGAGAGCCCACCTTCTTCGCAGCAGCCTTGGCAATACTCTCAATGTATCTATTCCAACTCATGTTCCCTGTAAACGTTAGGCCGAGGGGTTTAAAAGAAGTACTTTCGGGTAGAGTGTTCTTGGTCATTGCTATTGGTGGTAGAGAGGGTTTTTTGTAATTATTGAAGGAAACAAGTTCAGTCTTAGAGCATTGAATGTGACCATTGATTTTTGTCCTTATTCCATTACAGATTTGAGGCCATCCTCTAGTGTTTCTGCTATATCCTTGGATATGTGTTTATTTGTTTTTCCCTCGTACCTGTTATAGAGACTGGTGTCATCAGCAAGTATATCCATCTCCGAAACAATTTTATCAGGAAGGTCATTTATGAATATCAGGAATAACAAAGGTCCAAGGATTGTCTTTTTTGATCAGGCAAATATATTTTTATGAAAATTCAAAGATTTAAAAGTTTAATAGAGAGTCACATCTGCTTTTGTTGAATATTTATGTAACTAATATATATATATATATATATATATATATATATATATATATATATATATATATATCTGTGTGATCTGTGTGTATAAATAAAAAAATAATAATTATTTACAACTATAATTATTTCATTCCTATAAGATGTAAGTTCTTAAAAGTTGAGCACTGTTTGGGAAATAAAAGGTGGTCAGCTGGTCTTGTGTAAGATCGTGATTCTCGGTTACTTGATCACTATAGAGAGTTTAATAACGTTATACCTTTATTTAACTTTATAAATGTTAAATTTCCCTTAATTCTCATGGTTGCCGATGAGCCAGAGGTGACGTTTTTTGCTAATGGAGTCAAAGCGGGCTCCGTTACTGGGTTCAAATCCCTTCATACACTGATAATTGCATGAAACGATAGTGTTTTTAAGTATAAAATTATTATCTATAATTATATATATATATATATATATATACGTGTGTGTGTGTGTGTGTGTGTGTGTGTGTGTGTGTGTGTGTGTGTGTGTGTGTGATTACGTTCGTTCTCTTTTAACTATATCTATATATCAATAAAATAAAGACAAAAGTCGAAGAATTGGTAGCGTAATTATCTTGATATGTCTGCTTCAAGTTCTAAGCTTTTCTTTATCTTTTATGCAAAATTCATAGTAAAATGTCGCATGCTGTCTTTTTTTTATTGTCAAAGTAGTATCTTCAAATTTCTTTTACTTATTTAAAATCATTTAGATTCATTTGGCGCAGTCTGGCGATAGCTTACAGCCAGCGCCAATTCGACGCCATTGTTAACCACATAATTTCTTGACACACGCAGCAATTAACAGTTTTCTTACTTTAATATTTGTTGTGATTTTATCTTGTTTTTTTTTGTGTTTGTTTTTTTTTTGCCTTTAAATGAATCAATGGCGTTATAATTGATTCCAGAACGTAATTGACTCAGACGACACCTCATTCTGCTCTTTTAGTTTTTGTATAAAACTTATTTTCTCGAAATTTAAGTGAATGGCGTCTTACTCATTTATGTCTCGACATATTAGTTATCCTTTGAATCAGCTGTTTATTCCTCAACGCACGAATCTTGTAAAATATTCAATGTTCATATCAGACGTAGTTGTCACAGGATCATTCAAAAATATCTGTGTGGTTTTTTTAACGATGTTTCCAGACATCTTATCTTCAGAATTAGCTGTTTGCTCCTCAATGCACCTTAATTCTTCTGAATCATCTAATATTCAGATACATTGTATTTCTTATACGATTATTTAATATTTTAGTCATGCTTAAAACATCCTTATAATCGGCTGTTGGTTCCTTAATGCAC
Source organism: Euprymna scolopes (assembly GCF_053919585.1). Taxonomy (NCBI): domain Eukaryota; kingdom Metazoa; phylum Mollusca; class Cephalopoda; order Sepiida; family Sepiolidae; genus Euprymna; species Euprymna scolopes. Next base: position 12,248 of record NW_027633352.1, read on the forward strand.
TTTACTTTGTCTCAAACATTCAGATCAGACGTATTTATTATAGAATTAGCCAATTTACTTATATTGATGTTTCCAAACATGTTACCCAACTTTAGAATCAGGTGTTTGTTCCTCAATGAAATTTACGTCCAATATTTGAAGCAACCATATTTGTCATACGATTATTTAATATTTTAGTCGCATCTTCACCATCAACTTCTCGACGCACTTGACTCTTTCCTTGACCTGTCTTTCGAATCAGCCGTCTTTTTCACAGGATCATTTATTAAACCCTTATGTATTTCTTCGTTTTGTTGCCGATGAATCACCATTTTAAAGGTTAAACTCCACTCTAGGCTAAGAGTTAATGCGATCGATGTCTTACCGGTTTAAAGATGAAGAATATATGAGAAAAATTAAAATGATCAACAAATCATATCTACAGAGACGCCATCTGACAATTATTTGTTATATAATTGGATTTGAAAACGACAAGGAAGTCTACAGGGAAGCAGACCCCTTTTATGTGTTTCACGAATGTAAAGAGAAACTAACTCCATTCATGGAAGTTCAGCCTGCGACTAGGGACACAGAAGAATGAATGAAATATCTTTTCTCTTGTGTTAAAGTGGACGAAGACTTGCAGCTTTTGTTGTAAGTGGAAAAGAAAACGTTTCTGAACTTTTTAGATGAGGATTCTTTATTTGTATTATTTAGATTCATCGGACTACTGTTCTCATCTGGAGTCTGATTCTCATAATGTTTCGGTCGATGTAACCTCCGACTTTCTTCAGATGTATCTTATCGAATGTTTCTGTCGAACTCGGGAAGTTAAACGAGCGGAAACCTTTATTTACTTCACGGAGGTAGCATGTTCTTGTCCCGTCATAAGCATTTCGCAACTGTATTTTAGGAGTCTTAAACTTATTTTATTTCTATTTGTAAATATCACTATTTATCACTAATTATTACTATATATTAACGTATATCTATGTATATCTATATATATATAAAAGTGAAAGTGTCTGTATGTGTGTCTGTGTATATGTGTGTTTGTGTATCTGTGTACATTTCCCTACGCAATAACTCTGTCAATTTTTAGTCTACAGACTCGAAATTTGATATACAGGTTACTGAGATTTGGGAAAATCGATGTGATCGGTTTTGACCAGAAATTTGGCGATTAAGGGGTTAAAGTTCAACGATTTGACCTTTGAGAACTCTACCAAACTCCTCCGACAATTTTGGGTCTACGCACTTGAAATTTTAGATATAGATTCCTTGGACATGGACCTAACTTAATAATTTGATTTGAGCCCAAAACAATAAATTTCAAGGGGTCATAATAGGGATCAAAATTTTTTAAAAATTTACCTCTGTGGTCTTTTCCAAATTACTCAGACAATTTCTGGTTTAAATATTTGTAATTTTACATAAAGGGTATTCAGAGTAAGGCAAGCTTTTTCATCAGTTTGGGTCGAAAATTTTTAGTTACCAATATATAAATGTATGTATGTATGTCTGTTTGCATGTCTGCCTTAAACTTTCAATAGAGGCGACGGATTTTACCAAGATCAGTATCGTTTTAAAGTTCGATCTTTCATACGACAAATATCGAAAAATTGACTAAAAACATTAATATCTTCCCCTTCAACTAGGCACTTTTCTACAGGGAGGTCGCTTTTTCCGCCGATATTTTTGAAAGTTATCCTCTCCTTTAGATTGTCTAGCCTTAATTTTTAAAAATGTCGCTTCCGGTTTGGCGGTGGTCGTAACAGCATAAACGTTAGGTTTTACCCCGTTCTTTTCCTCCTTTGCGGTACGCGTTCGAGCCTGCCTTCCTACTACCACTTTTTTTTTTGCTCAACATATACATCCAAACACCCGGACAACGCCGGGCTGAAATGCTAGTATATTAATGTTTTTACTTATTACTTGTATATATTATCTATTATTTATAATTAATGGTTCCCATATCGTATTAAATTCTATACTAGGTTTACTTAGTAATTGGTTATCTCCCAGCATATGTGCTGCTTCTTTGAATCGTCTTACTCTCCACCGTTACTCTCTGTCTATAATTTTTACTTTGTCCCATAATGATAGATGGTTTCCCTTTTCCTTCCAGATATGGTCAGCTATACCTGATTTTTCAATCTCTCAAAGTGCTACGAATTTTCGACGTTATTTAGGGTCACTATCTAGTCATGGCTGACGGAACATGATCATGCTACCCCCGTGAAGTAAATAAGGGCTCAGCTCGAAATTCCGTCCAAATTCCCAAGTTCGACAGAAACATTCCTGAGTTTGACAAGATACACCTGAAGAAGTTCGGAGGTTACATCGACCAAAACGTTGTGAAAATCACACTCAAGATGAGATCAGTAGCCTGATGAATCCAAATAATATGGAAGAGTTCAATCCCACTAGATTGTGAGGGCAGTAAAAGTGTGTCCCTATCTAGGGATGTCGGCATGTATGCGACTCGCATATACGTAGTCACGTGATTATTTAGTATTTTAGAGGGTTATGTCAGGAGGCATGTACTATATAGAGCGATAGATTAAACCGGCCATTTTTCAAGCAATTTTTTTTTTTTTTTTGCAACAGAGTGGATATATGTCTTCCAGTAATTAACCCTTTTTTTTCTCAAAACACGACCGACTTCCTCCAAAGCACCTGATATTCGAATGAGCTGTATTCGTTACGTGACCATTTGATATTTTAGTTCTGCCTTTTCGTTTTTGTTTGCGATATATTCGCACCATCCATTTCTCGTCCTTATAATCAGCTGTTTTTTTCTCGACGCACTTAACATCCTCTAAAACGCCACACATTCCTATCTGCCACATTCAATATTTCTACTTTGCCAAAGAAATTCTGTTTTCGATCAACTTTATCTGTTGTTTATTTATTTGTGTACAGCCTGGCACCCACATTATTTGACTCATGATCAAAAAATTTGGTAAAAGCTTCGGTCAATGTATAATTTTGAACAGATTTAACTTTGTGATATCAATGTTTCTATGGCAAAACTTCTGAAATACTTCATACAATATTGAGAATAAATCCAGATAAAAAAACTTACGTTGTTTGCGGATTTTTTTTAGATGAGGATCGATAATTTGTATCATTTGGATTGTTCAGACTACCGTTTTCATCTTGGGAGTTATTTTCACGACCTATCGGCCGATGTACGCCCGACCTTCTTTAGGTGTATCTTGAACTCGGAAATCTTTCTGTCAGAGTCGAAAATTTCGATCGAAACCCTTTATTTAATACACGAGTGTGGCATGTTCTCATTCCGTCAACCATGACTGGATAAAAGTCCTAATTAATTTGCATTTGTATTTTCCGTGTCACCCGCACTAAGGATTTAACTTTTAATCTCAATAGGAGTATCCTTTAGAACGTAATATGTATTTAGTACTTTATTCGTTAAAAAAGAAACAGTAAGATGTAAAGAAGGGGCGATTAAAAAACAGAAAACTTAAAGTTACATTTAATTTGAATGACAACATATGGTTGAGGGCCGGAAGTATACGTAACGAGCGGTTTTTGTTGGTTCCGTATACCGCCTGATATACCCTATTATAACTATTAGTTAACCTAATATATACCAGGTAATGTCTTCATAATACATAATAATTGTTTGGGACAAAAGCCGTGTATCGTCTTATATTTTTGGCGCACCGGAAATGCCATCGTGCTAAGCTGCGATTGACCAAGCAGATTAGATGTTCGGTTTGAGATAACGATTTCGAACATGCTAATTAAATCCGTGTAGTTTGTGAGAAACGAAACAGGATAATGGGTGATATTATGATGTTTCACTTCGAACTGCTCCCTACTAAGCACTTTATCTGTTACGCCACAGGTCTTTGCGGCAATTCTAGTATGACTTTTGGGAGCTTTAAACGTATTTATGTTTTGATTTGAAGGTGTAAATCTAACTACTTATTACTACAGAGCACTACTTATTACTGTAGGTTAATAAAGACACACGCGCATGTGTGTGTGTATATATATATATATATATATATATATATATATATATATATATATATTGTGAGAATAACACTCAAGATGAGAGTAGTAGTCCGAACAATCCGAATCATAGACAGACTTAGGAAGTATGCAGACTCGCTATTCACTAATGTACTTGGTTTCTTTTATTTTCGAGTGCAATTTTTATTTACACCTAAACTGCGTTCATTTTGGCTTTTAACCAATAACTTCATTTCATGCGTCCCCCCATCTCCACGCTGAAAATAGGACAAAAAATATAACAATTTGTAGTTTGGTTCATCTCCAGCTTCTGACAGATTTTGATGGCAAGATTATGTTTGTTTTATTTGCTGATAACATCATTAATTTCTCAAACCAAACAAACATCAAAAAATGTTTTAATTTCCAACTTAGACAACCTCATATCGCACACTAGCACGAATAAACCTCCCAAGACGGATACATAATAATAAAACCATCTTTGACTCTTTGATTAATTATAGACGACTAGCATTTCAGCCCGGCGTTGCCCGGGTGTTTGGAGGTGTATGTTGAGAAAAAAAAAAGAAAAAGAAAAAGCGGTCAATTTTTTTAAACTTTGACCCCTATTATGTCCCCTTTAACATTTATTGTTTTGGACTCAAATCAAGTTATTAAGTTATATCCATGTCCAAGGAACCTATATCTAAAATTTCAAGTGTTTAGACCCACAATTGGCGGAGGAGTTTGGTAGAATTATCAAAGGTCAAATCGTTGAACTTTGACCCCTTGCTCGGGTGTTTGGAGGTGTATACTGTGCAAAAAAAGCAAAAAAACATAAAAAATGGTTAATTTTTTAAAACTTTGACCCCTATTATGACCCCTTAAAATTTATTGTTTCGGGCTCAAATCACTTTATTAAGTTAGATCTATGTTCAAGGAACCTATATCTAAAATTTCAAGTGTCTAGACCCAAAATTGTCGGAGGAGTTTGGTAGAGTTCTTAAAGGTCAAATCGTTTAAATTTGACCCCTTAACAGCCAAATTTCTGGCTGACACCCGTCACATCGATTTTCCCAAATCTCAGTACCCGGTATTTCAAATTTCGAGTCTATAGACTAAAAATTGAAAGAGTTATTGCGTAGGGAAATGTACACAGACAGACAGACACACAGAGACAGACAGACAGACAGACACGTTCACTTTTATATATATATATATATATATATATATATATATATATATATATATATATATATATATATATTTAAAAAAAATATTTGGAAAGCCCATACACAAAATATCTGAAGAAAATGAAATAAAAATTGGATTATTCGGAATACTATTCTGAACTTGGTTGAACAAGCATCTAACAGTTTCCGTCGCTCTAAACCGCGAACTATTTCAGCTATGGTATTGTTTTCCAGAATTGCGAACATTATGGTTGATCTTTCAACTTTGTATAAAACTAAATTAATGGAAATATAATCCACATTAGGACGTGTATACCTTGCAACTGTGTCCCCAAACTCGTGATGATCAGTTAATAAGTTCAAAATAAACTCATAAGTTTCTAAATTTTTTAAATGAAGATTGATAATTAGGATTATTGTATTATTTAAGAAAACATGGTTAATTATTGATAATATATAAGATGACAATCATTATATATATATATATATATATATATATATATATATATATACATATATATATATATTGTTTTATAAAAACAAAGACTTCAAAGAATGGATTGATAGCAACAAATAGTGTATTTTATCGTTAGTTACACTATTTGTTGCTATCAATCCAATCTTTGAAGTTTTTTTTTTTTTTGAAAACAATATATGAATGCTCAATCATGAAATATGATAATTTTTTAGCTTACAGTTTAAGTCATCTCTTTTTGGCTTAAAAATGATTGGTTTATGAACGATTGCTGAATAATATAAACCCAGTAAAATTCGGAATACTACAAATAAGACTATATATATATATATATATATATATATATATATATATATATATATATATATATATTAGTAAAGAGACGATTTCAATACTTTTGACGATCTCGATACACTTACCGATTTCATACTAAATTCCGAATTTCGGCACGATTACAGATTCAGATTCTTTATAAATCTCTAAATATTTAACTACAAAATGTTTTATTTGTTCCCGATTACCGTAAAAACACACGTTTATTGTGCATATATTTTTTTCAAACTTAAAAACATACTTCTGGGGATGATCTATGGATTTTAGTTTTACTGATAGTTTAAAATCAATAAACATTTAATATTTTATTATAACTAATAGCAGTGAAATAAAAAATAATAATTAAAGAATCGTTTTTGGCATCGGAAATAGGCACAAAATGTTTCTGATTCCAACATCGATTCCGATACCCCCCCAAAATTCCAATTTTTCCGATTCCCGATTCTGATAATCCTCCCAACACTTATATATATATATATATATATATATATATATATATATATATATATATATATATATATATATATATATATATATATATATATATATATATATATATATATATATATGATTACTTCATTTAATCACATAAATTAATATACGAAAGGGTAAATTTATGCGTAAGATTTAAGTATTTACTTCAACATTTCTCAATACTTAGGTAGAGCTAGGTAGTAAGTTATAAAGTATATATGGCAATTAAGCTACACATAATATTCAGCGTTTCATCCATGCTAGGATTCATCAGGCTTATGCGAGGAGTTGTGGTAGTTTCACGGTTTTTATATACGCACATGCTATAGAAATTGTTAGTTAGCCAATCAGCTTTCTAGTTTCCACGGCACCCTTCCTAATCAGCCAACGAGTAGGCACTTACAGGACAAAAGCCCAGTTGACCTCCAGTTCACTCCTTCCTTTGTGTGTGCTATTATATATATATATATATACACACATGCGTATGTGTCTGTATTAACCTACATTAATAAGTAGTGCTCTATAGTGATAAGTAGTAAGATTGTACACTTTCAAATCAAATAAATAGGTTTAAAGCTCCCAAAAGTCATACTAGAATAACCCGCAAAAATCTGTGGCGTAACGGATAAAGTGCTTAGTAAGGAACAGACTAACGTGAAACGAATCTTCATAATATCACCCATTATTCAGTTTCGTTTCTCACGAACTACACGAACCTAATTAGTATGTTCGAAATCGTTATTTCAAACCGAACACCTAATCTGCTCAGTCAATCGCAGCCTAGCACGATGGCATTTCCGGTGTGCCAAAAATATGAGACGTTACGCGGCATTTGTCCCGAATAATTATTACGAAGACATTACCTGGTGTACATAAGGTTGATTAATAATTATTATAAGGTATATCAGGCGGTATACGAAACGAACAAAAACCGCTCGTTACGTATGCTTCCGGCCCTCAAACATATTTACCGTCATTTAAATAAAATGTAATTTTAAGTTTTCTGTTCATTAATTGCTCCTTTACATTTGCATTTTACTGTTTCTTCTTTATTTACTTTATTTATTTACGTATTTTTTTACCCCTTTGTCCTTTTTCTACTCTTTCATTCTTCTTCCTCCATCGAGTCTCCTACTTATAAATGCCGCTAATAGATCAGACTGTCTGAAGATATTGACTTCCTGACTTAAATGCATTAAAGACTGATATTTTTCCATTTCCTTTGAAAAACTCAATCATGCCCTGCAAAGTCAAAATCAAAAAACAACTTTCATCTACAAAACAAACCAAGTCAAGCATCATGAATATATTACAATATATAAAGAAAGAGGCATGAATATATTACAATATATAAAGAAAGAGGCATAAAAAACATTTACCAAAATGACTGGATTTTATTTAAAAAAAAAGGGTTAATTTGCCGTAAAACAAAATAACCAAACCAAACACGAAGAATAAATATATAAAGATATATATGTGATATGTGTAAGCATAAAAACTTTTACCTAAATGATCGGATTTGGATTCTAAAAAAAAAAAAAAAAGGCTTGATATGCCGTAAAACAAAACAGCAAAATCAGACCTCTCTTACCAACACTTCTCATCTCATCCGTCCTCATTTTTGCCATATAAAACATTCAACGTGCAAAAAAGCAAGCAACGTAATAAAAGTTTTATCATAATATACACAAGTTTGTTCACACCAAATTTTCAACTCGTATAAACATGACTCAAGTTTTTTTTATGATTTTCTTAAATATCAACGGCATCGAATCCGATGAGATGTGCTACTTATTATGTCAAAAAAATGGATAAAAAAGAAGTTGGAAAGTTTTTATTGATTTTATATCCGTACCAATAAATGCCACTCGCTGTGTTATTTTAGTGTATTAGAGCGGACAGTAAGTACAATCGTCTTGTCGATGAAAATCACTTGTAATAACAGCTGCTTGTCTAATGGTGGATTATATCTATCAACTATGAACCATTTTATCCATCTTTTGCTTTTGCTTGTGTGTGTGTGTTTTATGTATTTTTATGTGTTTGTAGACCTACATATATCCATTTCGTTTTATCTTTTTTCTGCCTCAAAACTCTTTTTCCCTTCATATTAAAAATAATCCAATTTTTTCTTTTTTTTTGAGTTACATATAATTGTCCCTGAGTATTTGTTTAGTGATTTACCGCTATTCAACGAAATACGCGTGCGACTTATCTATTATGTAAATCTCACCTACCTGTCTGTTTAAATGTATGTATGTATGTATGTATGTATGCAAACGGCGAATGAACTCTTTTTCTGGGTCAACAGCCAACTAGCACAGTGTGTATTTGTGTGTGTGTGTGTTTGTGTGTTTGTGTGTGTGTGTGTGTGTGTGTGTGTGTGTGTGTGTGTGTGTGTGTGTGTATTGGGGTGGAGAGGGCTCCCGTAAGCCGTGGTGAAGGCAACCTTTCTAGGAGAAGCAAATCTCTGATTTAAAAAACAAAGCGGGAGACCAGTACCCGCATTAAGCTGGTCTGCAGTTTAATCTGTTGCTGGCTATCTTGCTCTTGCTTGTTGCTGGATCTCAACATTTGGAACCGAGAGAGAGACTTAGCTGTCGTACAAAGCTAAGACTCTGTAACATCATATTTGTATAGATACTCCCTCAGGCATTTGGGCTCATGGATTTTAAATGCCTGAGGGAGTGGCACTCGTCTGACAAGACGTTGCAATCATCATGCATGTATGCGTCACAGGTTCCAGCCTGCCTGCCTACTACAACAATTTTTTTTTTTTTTTTTTTTGCTAGACACACACCGTCAAACACCCGTGCAACCCCGGGCACCCAGGCTAGTCTCGTATAAAATCTCCACTCTTATATAAAAATGACTTTGTGTGTGTGTGAGTGTGTGTGTGTGAGTGTGTGTGTGTGTGTGTGTGTGTGTATGTGTGTGTGTGCCTCTATCTTTACATCACACTCTCTGATTCCCATCTGGCATGAATTCAAATGAATGGTTCTCGTCTTAGGAAGGCTCTATGTTTTGACAAGCTTCTGGGCTTGATTTGTACTCCTGATCTGAAATGGAACACGTAAATATATCCGTTGCCAAGGTCGCTAGAAAAATGGTGGGATCCTTCTACCGCTCCAGGAGATCTCACTGCTGATGCAATTCTCTGTCTATATGAAAGCCAGGTACGTCCAAGGATTGAGTACTGTTGCCACATCTGGGCAGGAGCTGCTAGAAAGAACCTATCCTGCCTTGACAGAGTTCAAAGTAGACTTCGTAGCTTAGTGGGGGATGCCGTTTCTCTTCCCTACAATCGCTTTCCCACAAAAGAGATGTTGCTTTATCGTTATTTTCATGGCAAGTGCTCGTCTGAGCTCCAATGTATGGCCCCCACTCGCCAAACTTTCACAAAAAACACTCGTCTATCTGAAACCATTATCAATAATTTCTCCCACTGTGTTTTAATCTAAACGTAGATTCAATGAACAAATATATTTCTTAGAATTGCACACCTAGTCCAACGTAAACACATTCTTGATGAACCGTCCCTTTAAGCAATCCAATTAACCAAATTTCCACTACTACCGATATTATTCCACTATCAGATATTATCCCATTGACTAGTGTACACTCATTAATCCTTATCCTGGATTAGCCTCCAGGCCTTGATAAGTGGTGACGCCTATGTAATATATATATATATATATATATATATATATATATATATATATATATATATATATATATATATACACTCCACAGAGACAGACTTTTCTTCTTTTTTCTTCACTTCAAACATCCATGGCAGATTTTATTTTAAAAGTCTTATCAGCAAAACCTTTGAGGAGGACACATTTGTCTAATGACACAGATTATAAATAAACAGAATTTCATTCACTATTTTTTATTATTTGAGTGTTCAAACTTCTATAAAAAATACTACACAAACATAATAGTTCTTTAGGTGTGATCAACAGATTTCATTTAAAAAAAAAGCATAAACCACACTCACGCATCTATGTAAGACTTAGCTTCGAAATTTTCGTGAGTAGCACCGAACGTATATTTTTTTTGTTTTCAGGAGTGAGGGGATGCAATTCTTTTCACCGAAGAAGGAATGCAATTCTTCTTATCAGAAGAAAGTGTTTTGGAAAATATACAATAAATTTTGCAGGTTAATGCATAAAAAGAAACTAACAATACGAAATTAATCATACTTGCATAAAAAGTTATTTAACAGTTAGTGACAGTTTGTTATCAGACTAAAAAATCAAGAAACGACAAAAGGGGAAAAATCCAATGAGATGTAAAACCTGAGGTCTACTAGATTAGCAGTAATACTCAGAAGTGTTGTTGGTTCTAAACAAAGCCTTCACCACTACAAACAAATCATCTCTGTGGATTTCCAAATAACGTACTTGTAGGGGCGGACCTCATACGTCGAAATCAACGAGAGTATTATATATATATATATATATATATATATATATATATATATATATATATATGTGTGTGTGTGTGTGTGTGTGTGTGTGTGTGTGTGTGTGTGTGTGTGTGTGTGTGCGTGTGTGTGCGTGTTTGTGCATAATGTATGTGTATATATGTATATATGCATGTGCGTGTACATACATACACACACAAACACACACACACATATATATATATATATGTAAGAGCAAATAGTTAATAAGACATGTTAAAAACATTTTGAAAAAAGTTAAAAACATATTTAATCTGAAAAGGAAACACTTAATAAGTGGATAGTCCTCAATCCGCGGAGTTTTGAATAAATAATTTCCTCCTCATCAGAGGGTAGGAAGTAGCAAAATGCTGGATCGGATTTTGAATACAAAAGTATTTGATGAAGCTGCAAGTAAGTCAACGATCTTACTTGATAATAAAAAGTGAAGCAGAGGGAATATGGTGTAGAAAACGGTGATTACACGTGAATTTATATATATATATATATATATATATATATATATATATATATATATATATATATATATATAAGAACAAAGAATTAATAACGCATGTTAAAAACACTTTAACGAGAGTTAAAAACATTTAATTTTCATAAAGGAAACACAAATTAAGTGGATTGTCCTTAATCCGCGGAGTTTCGAAAGAAATACTTTCCTTCTTGTCAGAGAGTAGGAATTAGTAAAATGCGAAATCAAAATTTGCTTGCAAAGTATTTAATGAAACTATAAGTAAGCTCTATGGTAAAAAATAGTGAAGCAGAGGTAAAAAAGAAAATGATTTTACGTGAATTGATGGTTGGATGAAGAGTAGAATATCCAATAACGGTAAACTCCAATAAAAGTTGGTTAAAGTTCGGTATCCACATGTCAAAATCCAATTGAATTTTTATTTGTGGATACGGAACTTTAACCAACTTTTTAACATGTCTTATTAATTACGTGTTCTTATCATAAGCTCTATTTCCTATTTGGTTTTATTGAGCTTTTACATCTGGTTAGGATTACTTTCTAATTATTAAGTCTTTATATTTATAATATACATTAAGTTTCCTATTTTTAATTATCTTGGTAAACCTAATTGAAATCCTTATTTCATTATATATATATATATATATATATATATATATATATATATATATATTCCTATAAATTCGTTTTTCTTTTGTGTGTATTGATATTTATATTAAAACCCCTCTTTCTTTTTATTTAAAAAGAAAAGACAATTTTAAATATATGGGTTGTGAAATTGCATTCATCTGCAAAAGATCCAGCTAATTTGCACATTCTTTTAAACATCCATTTTAATTAATTCCCTATTTGTTGCTTCGGGTTTCTAGTGGGATAATCATCTTTAGTTAACCATTACGTGTAATTATATTCATGAAGATATTCTACATGATTTATACTTGCATAATATTTGCGGAAAAAGTTTATAGTATACAAAATATTGTTTCCATACATATTTATGTATACGTATATATTTTTGTTTAACAAATTTTGCCTACCAAACTCCTCCTAGAGTTTTTTGTCTGCAGACATGAAACTTTATATATAAGGTATTTGAATTCATACAAAACTTTATATTTGGGGTTTATTCCGGAAAAATCGGTCCAAAAGTGTAAAAATTTAAAAAAATTAAATTTGCCAGGTGAAGGTCGAATGCCGGCATTACGAATACATAACGTAGTAACTATTGGTTCATATTTTAATTTTTAGCCTTGCAGTAACATGTTTTCATAGCCCAGTATTTGACGACAGAGGCAAAATAAATCATGAGCTGGACGGTTTGGCGCATGCGTCTTTTTTTCTTTATATTTTTTAAATCATTACTATATATTGCATCCAATCTATCTATCTATCTATCTATTTATGTATACATAAAAGTGAAAATGTCTGTCTATCTTTTCTCTGTTGTACTTAAAGAAGACGATTATAGAGAAAGGCATTATTTTACATATTCACACGTTTTAATATATACATAACCACATAACCTTATGAACAGTACATAGGGCCCGAGCAAAGCCGGGCAGAACTGCTAGTATACATATATATATATATATATATATATATATATATATATATATATATATATACTGATCGATAGCACAGTCGTTCATTAGTGAAACCATTATTCTGAATTATTTGACCGTATTGTAATTACCTGTTTATACTTTTATCGTATAATAACCACTTGCTTTAACTTTAACCGCAGTTTTAACTATATTACAATCGTATAGTATAACCACTTTATATTATGGTGTAACAAACATCTCTTGATATATTATCGTATTATAACATCACTTGTAAAATATTATAACCACTTTTTTGGCCGTATTTATCTTAACTGTATTATAAGTAGGGCTATGACAATAGAATATTCTTATCATTGTTGTGACTCTCGAGAATATATCCGACACAGTTAGACACAGTTAATTAACCAAGAACCACATTACTCTATATAAAAGCATATAAGATATTAACGAATACACACTCGAGAGTCAAAACATTGAAAAGAATATGCTGTTGTCCTAGCCATAATTAGAAGAGCCTCTTTATACCGTATTGATATTTTTACCGTATTATAACAAGCTGCTGATATTTTAGTTACTATAACGAGCCTTTTTACTGTATTATAACGACCTATTTTTTATCGTATTATACCTACCTCTTTTTACCTTAACGCAACCACCCCTTTTTCCTGTATATTTACTGCGTAATATAACCACCTAATAATATTTTAGGTATGACAACGAACCATATTTACTTTATTATAACCACTCCGTTTACTGTATTACAACCAGCTCTTTTTTACAGTATTATTGTTGGGGTGACCCCTACAGATTCTGACGATGGACTATTCTTGACATTTCCGATAAGCAGGTTTTGCTTCTTAGTTAGTCTGGCCCCAGGACTAAGGAGGAGAGTGTTGTCACATTACTTTTCCTTCAGTTGAGCGGAATTCTAACTCAACTAACACGCATAAAACAACACCTAACATCCCATGATAAAAACCTACAGTCGTCCGACATTAGAAGTATCTTAACTAACAATACTAAAATCCAATACCTTAACAACTGCACACGACGACTAAAATTGCTAGAAGCCATACTTATCAAAAGCTACAGTCTTTTTTTAACCGGATCTCATTTAACACCGGGACAAATGTACTAACAATATTTAATAATCATTAGGGCTATGACAACAGCATATTCTTATCATTATTTTGACTCTCGAGTATATATCCGACACAATTAGACAGTTAATCAACCGAGAACCAAATCACTCTATATAAAAGCATATAAGATAGCAACGGATACACACTTATAATAAACAAAATAATTGTTGTCATAGCCACCTTAATAACTAACAAGAAACTAAATAAATAAACTATAAAATAAGAAAATCGAAATTAAAAATAAAATAATTCGCCTCTAATAATCCTGCACCACTTTTATAACCAATAAAGAAACGATAAATACACCAAGCTTCAAAGGAAAAGAAAAAGAAGACAACAACAATCGCTCCTGATGATAATCGGATGCACCGATAGAAATCGCTTGAGAAGAATATGGCTGAACAACAACTTTTGGACGCCATTTTATACAACATGCCAGCTGAAATAAAAAGACCGCTCGGCGAATGGAAAAGATATCCAGAAAAATCGAAAAAAAAAAAGAATAACTCTGTCGTGTTCAATCAGACATGCGTGAATAACTAATATACTTGTCTGTATTTCTGTTAATACATTTCTGTTTCCGAGTCATCCTGTTATTCTTTTCAACATTTACACCAAAACAGTCATACAACCGGTTGATAATTCCTTTCAGACGAATACTACAGCTAGTAAAATGCTACATTTTTTACTGATAAAAAAAAAACGATGAGTGGAGTTCTTTAGAATTGACTTTTTAGTTAAAAGGTTAGATCTGATTTGATCTTAAACGATTTACCGGATTTCATCTTTCGTCTGACGCAAGTCAAAAGTCGCGATCTGTTTAACATCGAAGACTGTTTACTATTTAGTCGGGAATTCGAGACAGCTTTAAAAGCTAACATCATTTTATTCCGCCTTTCGTCTTTGATGCTTCCTTAAGTGCACGTGAATGAAACAATTACTTTATCGCCCGTTTTTTTTAGAAAAGAAGAAAACTTTTCGGATAAAAGTAATTCGTCATCTGTTGATGAAGGGAATCTACATCAAATCTATCAGCTTCCTCGATTGTTTTTTTTATATATTTTATTCTCTTGCATTTATAGTATTGGAGCAATAATTGATTTTTACAAAGAAATATCTTGAAGACTTATCTTAAATAGAAGCGCACAAAAAGCCTCGCACTGTGAATCAGATGCATTATTTATGTTCTATTCGGCTTTCTAAGTGACAGTACGCGTATTAAAATGATGTGTACGCTTCTTGATACAAACAATTAAACAAATTCTTAAAGAAATGTTAAAAATTGTGCATATATATATATGTATGTATATATATATATATGAATATATACATATATATGTGTGTGTGTGTGTGTGTTTTTATAGTCACACACACTCTCTCACACACAAGTGAGAGAACCCAAGCAGCGTGGCCCATTTTTAAGAAAATAATATTAAGAATAGCGTAATATTTATTCAGAAATATGTTACAGAAGGTCAGAACAACATCATTACTGTCGGTTTTAAATTCAAACAAAGGGAACCAATCTCTGGTTTCCTTTGTAGGACTCTCTTCAGTCTCTGATAGACAGAAATAAGTAGAGACTGAAGAAAGTGCGGCATAGACGACAAAATATAAGTCTGCTTTGTTTAGATTTGAAAACGACAGTATCGATGTGGTTCTTAAGTAGCACACACACGTACACACACACACACACACACACACACACACATATATATATATATATATATATAATAACTCTCTCTCCTTCTGAAGGCTTCTATAAAAGGAACAAGAAAACATTTTTATATATAAAAATATAAAATTTACTCATTTATTTCGAAGGAAACATAATAACTGGAAATTCGGAAGTGCTGGGCTCGTATGACCGACTGTCACAAACGAAATCGAAATTGAACAGCTAATTTATTCCCCCTTTCCCCTCTTTCCTCTCGTCCTCTCTCTCTCTTTCTCTCTCTCGCCTTCTCTCTCTCTCTCCTCTCTCCTTTACAAAAATAAATGAGATATAAAGAGGAATTTATACAAAAAATAAAGAAACAGAAAAAAAAAACCCTAGTCCCTTATTTGTTAATTCACAAGTATCAGATGAAGAATTTATTTGATTCAACCTTTTTGACCTTTTAACAGTACCATTGAGGCTTCGATTATAAACATCTATCAAACATAGCTAGGATCACATCTGATTGATGACACATATTTTTGTCATCTAGCTGTCAACTTTAATTGAATGAGAGATTTCTACATTCTTCATGTTTTAGTAAATCCTTTTCGATGTAAGGTATCTCCCTACGAGAAGCATAAATGTCAGACACAAAACCTCCAAATATGGAGATCTCCAGTTCCCCAAAAGAGAAGGCTTATAATTGTGGCAAACTAAAAACGATTTTTACAAAAGTACCTATATTTTTCTTTATTACATTTTCACCCCAAACAAGGCACATTACCACTTTGATGTATGAGAATGAAATGGTGTGATCTCCTCATTCTTAGAGTCCGCAACGAAGAAAGTAACTAAAACGTCTTTGATATGCACGAATCTCCAGATTGTCCATAATCAACCCAGATATAAATCTTGATGAACCTAAATTCATTATAACAGTTGTTTTCGGCTTTCCTATAGGATTTCTTTCGACTTTTTGCTTCAACTTCTTTTAATCTTCTTTAGTGTACTCGCAGTGCGATGAGTATCAAATTGTGAAAAACTACTCGACGCATTGAATAATGTTTGCAAACACTTAAATTTCAATTTCTTTCGTCGTCATTTGCCATTAACTTACCAATTTACCGATCTTTTACTAAGTTTCTGTCTATCGCTCTCTCTCTCTGACTCTCTGCTGCTTGACTCTGGGTCTTATTTTATAGCGTCCCTATCACTCTCGCTTTCATATCTGCCTCTTGTTCTGTTGGTCCTGGATATGACCTTAAACTATATCTAGTGGTGAGGCCCCAGCTTGCGGGCTTTGGGGAGTGTGGAGCCACCCTTTAATTGCCATTGCTCCCAGGTCCACTCTAACCCGGAGTGGTAGTATCTGTTTGGGTCCCAACTATGGGTTGAATAGAAACCGACTTGAAAACAACAAATATATTCTATTAAAATTTTTTTCTTCAAAATAACTGGATTCGGCATTAAATAACCTGAAAATGGTTGACATCTATCCAGTTATGGCTGGCAGAACGAGAACATGCTACTCCGGTGAAGTAAATAAAGGGTTCCGTTTGAAATTCCACCTAGATTCTCGATTTCGACAGAAACATTCCTGAGTTTGACAAAATACCCATGAAGAAGGTCGGAGGTTACATCAATCGAAACATTGTGGAAATAGTACTCAAGATAAGAACAAAATTCTTACGAATCCAAGTAATACGAATATTTTATAGTTATTGACAGTTTTGCATATCGTATACAGCGTTACTTAGTTTTGAGCGGATGGTATTTAGGGTTGGACGACTTAGTTTACAATTGTTTTACTTTCGTTCCATTACTTTTCAGACAGATTTGGCATTCATCGAATTCGATTATCTTATTAAATTCATAAATCACAAAAATATTTTAAGATGATTTCTTAATCTTCCCTTTTTTTTTTTAAATAATTTGATTTCTGCGCGTCATTTTTGAGCGCTTGTCAAAGGCTTTGAGCTTTTCTAACATCTTAAAACTTTATGCCTGGCGGCTTAGAGGCGCTCAAGTTACTTACAGCTGTCTATGAATTGAATTTTCATCTAATCTCTGGAAACGCTGGCTCAAATAACGAAATCTAACTCTACCACGGCGGAAAGAAATTAAGGCGAAACACTTGTCTGCGCGAATTTATTTTATGAAAATCAGACATTTTTTTTCGGTTACAAAAATCCCTCATCCTCTATATATAAGGCAAAAATATGTTTGTTCGTGTGTATGCTTGTTCTGTCTATGAATCAGATTTCAGTGGTTGGTTTCAAAAGAAAAAATAGTGGAGTACTTGCAGTCAGCAGATTTATTTAAGAGTTTTAGTCTGATTTTAAATGCATAACATTTTTTATTATAATGTAAAGTAATTGTGGCAAGATCTGGGCTGGTGCATCACTCTTTAATCTTCTCTCTCTCTCTCTCTCTCTCTCTCTCTCTCTCTCTCTCTCTCTCTTTCTCTCTCTCGCTCTCTCTGTCAACTTCTTTCTCACTTTCCCCCATCATCTCGTTGATAGAGCTCAAAATAGAATTAAAAATTTAATATATCTCGCACTGTCTGTCTATCTATCTGCCGCATCACCGCAGTGTTGTATCCTTCTACGAAATATAATCTGATAAACTTACTGCATTTGTACCTTCATCAACAAAACTACCCCAACCGACTAGACTAGCAGTAAATTCTCCGTAGAAGTAACTAGATGCTTGAAATGTTTCTACTTTGCAGAAATATAAATGTAATGTCAACAAATATTTTGCTACACAACTGCCCAGTCAGGTTTCCTCCACTCTTATCAATTTAGATTTTATTTTATTATTATTTATTTATCCATTCTTTAAGGTTAATAAATGTGAAAAAAAATATATATATATTTTAGTAAAAAAAAAAAAATGTACGAATCTTAAACATTTAAACTTTTTCGTATAAAAGTACCGGTTTCGTATATTTTGGCCTGCATGTAGTCGTTATGACAATTTTTTTCTTTCGGGTCATGGAGTAGAGTTTTCCGGTAATTAGCGAAATTTTGTATCCTTTAATTTCTTCCTAGTTTTATACTGACGAGTAGAGAGCGATAATATAAGAAATCGTCTAAGGTGTTATTTACTACTACTACTACTACTACTACTACTACTAATAATAATAATAATAATAATAATAATACTAATAATAATAATACTTTCTACCCTCTCTCTCTCTTTCTTTAGCAATTCTTACTGTGACACTGACAAGATGACCTAAAATTCTCACCTATGGAATCAATAAAATACACAATCGTTTTTGTAATTCTACTTTTTTGTAACGAATAAACCTTCAATCTGTATCTGAGTTATTCACCAATCTACCAGACATGAATGTCCAAAGGTTTTGTTTTATTGTCGTTTAATGATATGTGGAGTAACTTTGTTGATCGTCTCATCAGTAGACTGTTTGATTCTGAATGAGCTTCACATTCACTGGGTCATAATCCTTAAAATGTGTTATACGTGAGGTTAACTTAAAAAAATAATTCCTTTCAAGATTCCTTATACTATTCTTAAACTAATAGAAAGAAACTCCGCTAAAACCAGAACAATGCCTAAGGAATATTGCGTCCAAACTTTTGACAATTGTTCACGTTGTATGCAGGCGTGCTTGACATTAAACGGCGATAAAACATTGGCTGTTGGACATTCATGACTAAAATCTGATGGATAAGTCAGACATGGGCTGCAGATTATGAACTCGAAATTTTGTATGATTGTAGAAAGAAATGTGAATGTTATTAACGATGGCATGGGTGGGGACATTTTGAGGGTCATTCTGTACTATCACTTTTTGTCAAAATGGACAATTGTCAATATGGGTGTGCATGTCCAAGTAAGTGTCAAAAACTACACAAAACAAATTAATAGTTGAGATATAAAAAAAAAACGGAAAAAGGAGAAAAAAAAAACAAATATATTTATATTTTGAGCAACGTTTTGTTTTTATCTGAAGGCTTACTCTGACCGATTGATTTAAAGATATAAAATACAAGCGCAATATTTGAAAATAGTTTGTACATTTGCAATGTGAAAAGGAGATTTTTGTTCTTGTTTCTTGAACGAAACATAGCCGTTGGAATTTTAAATATATAATGCGTTTATACATGGTGCGGGTAATGTTTTTTTTTCTTCAAACGATACATAGCCGTTAAAATTTTGTAATTTTGACGTGAAAATAATAATTCTGTTCCTTTTTTCAAACGAACCATAGTTGTTAGAATTCAAAATGTTTGGTGTGTCCATGAAATGGATTGAGTTTTTTATATATGTTATTATTTTATTGTCGATATAATTTTTTGTGGGGTAAAACAACTAATCTGGATGTAAATTCAAATTCTGTTAGCATAAGTTTACTGATTAGAAGAGGATGAATTGTAGAAGCTGTTACGTTGTTTATAGATGGTGTATTCTTTTTCTTGAATGGAATATGAACATTTTTTCCTGTAATATTGATTTTTTGCAGATGATCAAAT
>NW_027633352.1:37500-50784 GCF_053919585.1 Euprymna scolopes
TCCGAATGCGTAACAGATTCCCGAGTTTGACGGAAAAGTGCACGAGTTTAACAATATACATTGAAGGTCGGAAGTCACATCAGTCGGAACATGATAAAAATAATATCCAGAATGAAAACAGTAGTCGAATAATGATACCTGTCTCATATTATTTCCTGTATTGATGAAATGGAAGTAGTTGATTTCAACGTTATAGTCACTAGCAACAAGTTTGCATAGGCACCCCTCCTAACCACCACAACCACACAACTACCACGTACTTACATCGTAATAAGAACTTTCCAAGTTAGCTGTGTTGTTATTGTTGTTGTTGTTGTTGTTTATTTATTTATTTTTTTATGTTCATATTAAGATCTACTTAACTTGTCCTGCTCAGACGGCGCGCTTGTTGCGTCTTTATATTCATATAATCTACTTTCTTAGATATTTTTTAGACATCTTAAATAGCACCTCGTTTTTAGACAACACACACACACGTCTATATATGTGTGTATATATTATTATTATTAGTAGTAGTAGTAGTAGTAGTAGTAGTAGTAGTAGTAGTAGTAGTAGCAGTAGCAGTAGTAGTAGTATATCTTCAGCACTTATTCTGTTTACTTCCGTATTCACTAGATTGTTCTAAATCTACCAGTGCATGCACACTTTCCAGTTTGAGCTGATTTTTTTTTTTCAAGTAAATATTTTTCCCGTTCGTTTGCGGCTACAAACTTATTTTCGTTTGTTTTCATTCCACTTGTTCCTGAATGACTTTCGTAGTTATTTTTTTTTATTGACTCACTAACGTGACTGAATGATACAACAACAATAACCGCTTAAAATAAATAAGCCGATAAGTTTGCTAAGGAAATATGGTTGGATTACTTTAACTCTCCAGAAAGTATTTCCTTCCTACATCAAGTGGTTTGACGCACTGTCTAGTGCAATTTAAAAAAAAATAACTACAAAATACTCGGATAGTATTAAGGTGGAGTACTCTTGCTACATCTGTGGAGGTGCCACTCCAAGCACTATTTCTTGGTTTGACAAAGTACAAAATCGACTTCGCAATCTAGAGGGTGAACACTTCTGTTCTCCACAAACTTTTTTTTTGCATAAGATTATCTGATCTTTCATGGTTGGGTCTGTACCCAAGATCAAATAATAAATAAACGTGGATTTATAAGACCAAAACATCCAACCTTGATCGCCCTTAGCGCAGTTGATAGAAACATTGAAGTGAGAATTTTCTGAAGATAGCGGTTTCAATCCTACTCAAAGCCGAAACGTGGTGAGACGATAGCAACTATAGATGGCAATAATTGCTGAGAATGCAGTTAGGAGAGTCGGAGTTCTCATCCCGTCGCGGTTACCACCTGACGAAGGTCAGAGAAATAGTTGGTCAAAACGTCGTGAAACAACAACTAAAAAAGATGAGGAAAATAGTCCGCAATAAATAAATTAATTAATTCTATTAATTTGAATTAACAGTGGTTGATTTTGATTCGTTTATTTATTTAATGCAAGTTTGTTTCGACGAACGCAGCGTTCGTCGAAACAAACTTGCAATTAGAAACAAACTGGCAATTAGACAGAAAATCAAATACTCATGATGTTTGCAATTAAGGTGAAAAATAGTGCAGAAGATTCATAAGGTTTGGATTTCATTATAAACCGAGGTAGCATGTTCTCATTCCGTCAGCCATGACTGGATAGAGGTCGTAAAAAATTCGAAAAGAAATACATAAATGGTTTAGTTCGAAATTCCGTCAGAATTCCCGAGTTCGACAGAAATATTCTCAAGTTCGACAAGATACACCTGAAGAAGGTCGGATGGTTACATCGACCAAAACTTTGTGAAAATGATGCTTAAAATAAGAACAGTAGTCCAAAACAAGTCCAAATAATATTGAAAACGTAACTTTGTAAAGTTTTGATTGGCCGATGGTATTAAGTGTGCAAATGCAAAATGTCACACAAAAAATCTAATTTCATTTCTTCTTTATTTTTTACGGTTTTATGGGTTGAAGGATTAGAATTTAGCGCTATGGTTTTCCTACTCATATTTTGGAATTAGTAAATAAAGAAAAACACCTATTCGGACATAATATAAAATTTGATTCAACATTTTTTTAAATATGTACGAAATCGATGATGAAGTAGAGATACAAGCCTTTAAGTACGTTGACTCAATTGCAGTGAAAACACTTGATGGGACTCTGCCCAAGGTTGTCGAAAACTTCAAGTACCTTAGAGCAAGGCCAGAGAGCACTGAAAAATAGTTTCAAGAGAGAAAAAGCACTGGAATTGAATGCAGGTCACAATTTGAGGAAGATATGGTCATCCACTCTCTCAGAAAAGTTGACAGTAAGACTCTTTCTTGCCACAGTAGAAACAGTCTATGGTGCTGAGGCATGGGCTCTTACAAAAGCGCTGAAGAAGAAACTGGATGCCTGTTACACACGGATGCTCAGGATGGCCCTCAATACATCATGGAGGAGCCACGCAACAAACCAACAGCTTTATGGTGACCTACCACCAGTATCACTGAAAGTACAGCAGAGAAGGATGAAAGTAGCCAATCACTGCATGAGACACATTGAGGAAGAAGCCAGCAAGCTAGTTCTCTGGATACCAACAGATGGACACTCAAACCGTGATAGAAGAAGAATTGCATACGTTGACAACCTGCTACAGGACACAGGATTGGAAAGTGTTCGGGACCTCCAACTGTGATGCGAGATCGAGAGAACTGGAGAAGTGTGGGTTTGGTGGTGAAGCGTCCTGAAAGACGACGGAGATGAGATGATGAGTAAAGTTATATACGTTGTATTTAGTTAGAAAGTTATACTCATCAACGATGCAAGATAAAGTGTTCCTCTCCTTCTTTCTCTCTCTTTACTATGTTTCGCTATCTCCAGTTCTACGAGCTTGAGCACTAACATGAGTATTCTCGTGACAATTTTTTAATCCTTACTACTACTACTACTACTACTACTACTACTACTACTACTACTACCGTGCTGGCTTATGACAAACTGAAAGCGGCTGTTTTGTTTGTGACACTATTACTAGTAGATTGCCTTGCAATGGCCGACGGGCCTTTTCTATCCAGGTTGGTCTTTCATCAGTTCCATTTCCTAGATGATTGCCTTCATAACGGTTAATAAACTTCATCTACATCTTGTATGGTAAACCTGTGAAATATCAGAGGAAGGCTAACACGTGTTAAAGGATTATCTGGAACTGTGCAAGGTAGGGACGCTCAGACCCCTGGGATATTATACATACCCGCATACACCTCTCTACCACCATCTCTCTCACTCTCTCTCTCTCTCTCTCTCTCTCTGTATATATATATATATATATATATGTGTGTGTGTGTGTGTGTGTGTGTATGTATGCATATATATGCATCTATATCTATCTATTTATCTATATATATATATATATATATATATATATATATATATATATATATATATTGCAACACTAGCAAATTCCAAGTAAAAAGTGCTCATCATAACTCGGAGCTAAACAGTAAAAGTTTTCAACATCACACCCACTAGACGATCAACAAAAACATAAAAGATTAGACTAAAAATAAACTCCCAATATACAGGTCAGGATTGAACCAAATTTAGAATGAAATATCCTTAACATCCCGAAAGTGTCATAAAGAATCAGGATGATTTTAATATCGGTAATGATAATGAACATAACAATAAATGATTACATGTTAAAGTATGTTTCGATAGAAATCTATCATATATAACATAAAGCAACGTTTATATGCCGGATGTGTCAGGTAGAAATCAAAATTAAGCTACTGCTATTAGTTGAAGATGATAATACTTAGCGTCTCTAAAGTATTGGCGATAACGACACCAAATTGAGAGATCATGTGTAAAATTTAAAAAAAATAATGCTTGTAATAACAGTAGCAGTAAAAACGTAGAGGCTCCGAAATTGTTGGTGTTATTTTATGCAGAAATATCTATTAATTGCATTGTGGCATATTATATATAAAAAAAAAACTGTTTGTTAAACGTTGCCGATGAAGACCAGGAACATAACTGATGACGCTGTGACTTGCGCGTGAAATTTTATTTTGTGGCAAGAGTTGCGCAATCTTCAAATTCACCACTCTGGAGTCGGCACTGTTCATTTCTACGAGGGGTGTGATATAAGTAATGCCCCTAACCCACTTCCAGATGTCTGATTTAGCTGAAATTTTGTATGTGCAATGATTTATATCTCTGCGGGTTTTGTGGCAAATTACAGCTCTGAACTAATTGTGGTTTCTGTTTTACTGAGTCAGGTGTGAAATGGAGCCTGTTGAATGTCGAGCAGTGATCCGGTTTTTGTATTTGAAAGGACGCACACCACAGGAGACTTTTGATGAAATGAAAGAAACTTATGGTGATAATGCCCCATCATATAACCTTGTAAAACGCTGGCATCATGAATTCAAACATGGCCGGAAGTCTGTGGAAACAGCTCCCAGACCTGATCGCCCCCCCCTTCTGCCATTGATGAGGCATCTGTCCGTTAAGTCGAGGCTGCCAGTTTCGAAGATCGGCGCATTACTATTCGCCACATAGCCCAAGATGTCAAGATTAGTACAGGGTCTGTGGAAACTATCATTTATAACCATTTGCATATGCATAAGGTGTCTGCCAGATGGATTCCCAGGTTGCTCACACCATTCCAGAAGCGAGAACGCGTCGAGTGCTCGAGGATGAATTTGGAGATGTGCCAAGAAGATGAGTCAAAGATTTTCAAAAGATTGATTACACAGGATGAAACCTGGGTCATTCACTACGATCTAGAGATCAAAGCCCAGTCAATGCAGTGGAAACACTTGGACTCACCATCTCCAAAGAAGGCAAGGGCGCAGCCCTCCGCTGGCAAGGTTATGCTCACAGTCTTCTGGGACCAGGACGGAGTAGTGATGAGAGATTTCCTGGCAAAGGGTACCACAATTACAGGAGCCTATTATGTTTCACTTTTGAGAAAATTAAGGGAAGCTATTAAAATCAAGAGGCAGGGCAAGATCAGCAAAGGTACCTCCTCCTGCAGGACAATGCTCCGGTCCACAACTCGCATGTCGCCAGATCAGAAGCACGTTATGAAATCCTCCCCCATGCTCCCTACTCACCTGACCTTGCACCCTCTGACTTTCACCTCTTCCCAGCCATGAAGTTGTTTTTGAAAGGAAGCGTTTCCCAGATGATGCAAACTTGATTTCTGAAGTCACGTCGTGGTTGGAGGACCAACCTGGGGTGTTCTACAGAGCTGCATCAAACGATGAGAGAAATGCATAACTCTGGGTGGTTCCTATATAGAGAAAGACTAATAACTGTACCAAGTTTCGTTGCTCTACTGCTATGGGAAGTAGGTCAGGCACATTATTGATTGCACTCCCCTCGTAGTGGCAAGTAGAAATTCAGGACGGCTGGAAACAATGCCTTGATAAGCGGAGAGCACATACATCACCTACTATTCTCAAATGATAACTCATCTAATACTGGCCAGACTCATCGTTGCTTAACCGGTGATCTGATGAGAACCGGTGTGTCAACGTGATTACCTTGTGTTCTAGCATATTTATCAGTTAGGGGTAATTTAATGCCGGTTATTGAATTTACATATTGTAAATAATTCATTAATTTGTTGAGTTGTTTTTTTTTCTATTTTCTAACATCTGAATAATTTTCAAATGTCCGCAAATTGCTATTGTC
Organism: Euprymna scolopes; assembly: GCF_053919585.1. Lineage (NCBI taxonomy): Eukaryota > Metazoa > Mollusca > Cephalopoda > Sepiida > Sepiolidae > Euprymna > Euprymna scolopes. The sequence goes on from NW_027633352.1 coordinate 43,224, forward strand.
ATTTATTTCTTAATTTCTTCCATTTATCTTATTTTATAGCGTTATCAACAATGCAAAAACTCAATACACTTTGTAAAGGATCCATCTAATACATACAATATTAAGTGAACCGGATTTCCTACTTAAAACATAAATAGTATTGCATGTAAAATCATCGTTATTCGATTCTGTCTTTTGCTAAACATTGGTTCGTGTTATTTCGAACAATATATTTATTAAGTCTATTTTTTATTTAAATAAAACTTATCTTGATTTTCGCAGGAGAAAGGCTACTAATGTTAATTAGTATCATTACTATTGTTTAATCTATCATTGCTGGTAAATAATAATTAAACAACATTTTTTCATGCTAAATGTAATAAAATAAAGAATGCTTCTTATAATCCCATGATCTCTTCGCGTGCTTTTAGTACGAAACTCAAGTGTTCCTAATTTATTTAACGTATATATTTCTCTGCTTTTATCAGCTCTTCGCTTATGGCAATTTAAAAGTTGACTATTAATTCTTTCTTCTATTTTCTTTTATTTTTCTTTTTTATTTTTATTTACATTTTTTATTTTATTTTTTTCTATTTTACACTTTCATCGTTTTACTTATATTTGCATCCATTGTTTCTTTGATGTTTCTACTTTTCCATTCATTTTTTATTTATTTTTCTTACAATTGTTCGTAATTTTTCTAATTTTTTTCCAAATTGTCACTTTATTTCATTAACTTCCCTTTCCTTAATTCATTATTTTTTCTGCGGTTTTATTTCTTCATTTTTCTTCCTTCACATTTTCTCATCATTTTTTACTGAATTATATTACAGAAATTAGAAAGCCAAATAACGACGTCTTTGAGTTTTTCTCAAAAAAAAAATTTTATTCATCTGAAAGATAAACAAGCTTTCGATTTATAAAAATGTCTTCATCAGGTTCTGACATTTTTTTCTGTGAATCATCCTTTCCGCCGGAGATATGTGGACAGAAATTCGTGGAGATGTTAGTCACGATTGATTTAAATATCCCGTGTGCTACACGTAACTCTATGTTATGGGTTGATTACAAAAGTATAAAAAAAAATGTTCTTTAAGATAATTCATTTATTTATTTTGAAGAAAAAACACAAACACATCGTAATGTGGTTTTCTAATTTGTACAATATAATTAAAATACAAAACGATGGTTACTAAGTGCAAATACATTTTCTAACATTCTTTTATTGATTTTTTCATCTTATTTTTGCATTTCTTCCATATAACTGGTGTTACCTGATCAGGCGGTCTGAAGATATTGACGTCTAAAGATGAAATGCACCTAACATTGATGCTTTTTTTGTTTTTTTACTTCCTTTTGCAAAACTTGATTATGTTCTGCAAAACCAAAAACTAAAACAATAACCAATCTTTCCCCTCTTTTCCTTCTTCCCATTTCCCCTTTCTCTTTTTATCTCCCCCACACTTCCTGGCTGGTTTCCTAACTTAAAATGTACCAAACATTAATACTTTAAACCTTTTCCCTCTCCCATTGCAAAACTTATTCATTTTCTGCAGGGCAAGGAACAAAAACGATGAAATCTACTATAAAACAACCAAACCAAACAAACACTACAAACTAGCAATTGAAGATACAAAGAGTGTTAAGAATAAAAAAACTTCCTACAAGATAACTGGATGCACATGAATAGTATTTCTAAAATAACTTGATACGGTATTAAATAACATGAAGAGTTGATACGCCGTAAAACAACCAAACCAATCTTCCATATAAACTATCAGATTGGTGAATGCAAAAAGGCGTTCCTTTCAAAAGTTCTGATATAATACCTGTTGCCTCCATTAATAGTTGTTTTTACTTTTTAGTTAGGGTGGAAGTCGCTAGAATAGTGGGTTTATGTCAGTGCATAGCTATTGAAACTCCGTGCACATGTATTACCATAAAGGCAGACTTCCTTCGTATAGAGTATTCTTCCACCTCCTAGCTGGTGCATCAACCACTAACCCCTCTCCCTCTCTCCCTCGCTCTCTCTCTTTCTCTCGTACAAGTTGAACACAAAGAATTTCTAACCTAATCGATCCCGCACTGTTTACCAAGCTCCACTATCTGTCGCATCACCGAGGTGTTGCATCCCAATGCTTGTTTTGCAATTACGTCCACGTATTGTGCTTAAAAGAACTTCTTGCGTTTGGACCCCATCAACGTAAGGTAATTGCTGTGATTTCTATTAATTAGTTGGTATTTACGTTGACCGGGTACAAACACGGAATGGTAATCTGAGCACATTTCGTGAAAGTATATATATATATATATATATATATATATATATATATATATATATATATATATATATTAACAACCTGTCGAGCATCATTCTAAGCATTTATGTCCTAGCACACAAAGAAGATCCTAGTAACTGGAAAGTTTCAATTGCCTATTAGACATTATTCTCGATTGTCTTTGGTCTTTCTGTACAAGAGTTTGTCAGGACAACTTGACATAAGTATACTTCACTCTACAAGTAAACTCTGATAAGATATTCAAGATAACATAGTATGTGAATTATTGAATTAATTTGAAATTCCTTTTCAGATGAGTAATTTTCATAATTTATTTTATTTATTTTTATGGACTATTATCCCCATCTACTAGTTGTTTGTTCCACGACGTTTCGGCTAATTATTCCAACTCCATCCACTGCAATCACTGCCTTCCATAGTTGTCGTTTCATCTCGGTTTGCCCTATTTTTTTCTCCTCTCTTTTTATTTCCTTGGAAGTTATTCCGGTCCAATCCTCTGACCGGCTTTGAGTAGGATTGAAATCACTACCTTCAGTCAATTCTCACCTGGAATCGTAGATATACCGTATCTCTATTCACTGCGCCGCGGGCCCCGAAAGCGATGTAACTGGAAGATTCGACATTCCTATCCCGTCGCGGTTAACCACCTGACGAAGGCCAGAGGAATAGTTGGCCGAAACGCCGTGAAAACAACTAGAGGATGAGGATAACAGTCCGCAAATAATTTAATAAAATAGCATAGGAAGTTCAAATAAGATCCCTTTCAATACAGATATACACTGGCCTATACGAGAAATCGTGCACCGTCTATAAGTGATTTTACTTTTCTTAAAAAAATAAAATAGGAAACTAGAATTTACTTCTTTCTCGACACAGAAAGATGTGACATATGACCAGAAGTTAGAAAGAATCAAGCCAATGCTCCTGAAGTAGCACTAGCTTATTAAAATCTACTGGGCTGCCAAGTCGGCATTCCCCAATCGGGGTGCTTCAGGTAGTTAACAGTAAAATAACTCATCCTAAAATAGAGAAGACTATGCCTGAAAGAGAGAGAGAGAGAGAGAGAGAGAGAGAGAGAGAGAGAATCTCATATTGTTAGTCAAGATTAATACCACAGCCCGAAAGATTAAAAGCTACCGAATGTCCCAGTTCTTGTCGGACTGGTAGTCGATAACGGATCTTCAACTAGTATTTAGTAGTCCAAAGTCTCTAAGCAACCTTTAGCTGTGGAGAGACATTGTTTGATTTTTTTTTTGTTGTTTTTTGATAATCGAGCAATGGCAATGCCCGAACATGAGTATGTGAATTTTTTCTTCGTTTTTCCATTATTTCAATTGTTATTTAAGTCTTACATAATTTAAGTGTTTCAAGATTTGTTTTATTGTTGTTTCCTGAGGTTTCGTTGTTTTCTTTCATTCTTTGTTTTATTTTATTTTTTTGTATTTCGCAAGACTTCTCTTTTTTCCCCATGTATACATCCTTTTGCTACAGTTTCAAATACGTTATTTTTTTCGACAAATGTTATTCGTTCCTTTTTCCTTTAAACCGTGTCTTTAATTAACTTTTTTTTTTCATTTTTCTTTCTCATTTTGTTTCGTCCTAATTTCAATTTAACCTTCATTTAAATTCTGTTTTTCGTTCGCCATTTTTGTTCATTTTCAAAAACCACTCATCATATTTCTGTCTTATCATCATTATTTTATGTATGCGCCGCTACTGAATAAACAGCCAGATTGAAATTGCCGCCGGCAACGCACGATTTAAATCCTCTTTTGGGCGTCTTCCTTTTTTTATTCCTTTCGTCGTTTTTTTTATTTATTTTTTTCCTCTCATTTTATTTCCTTGGAAGTTATTCCGGTCCAAAATGGCAGCAAATGCCAACTGTCTCGACAGATGTTGAGTTTCACACAAGCGCATATGCACATCCGCATATAAGCATACAGGAACTACTTATCACACGAACAAACTTAAGCCCACATATAGTAACATACGCATGCATGCCAGTATTTGATCAAACACATCCGCACTACATTTCCATGTGTACGCACACACATTTCACGGAAGTTACGCAATCATATTTTAACTTTAAATAAATAGCGCATACATATACGTAGGCAAGCCTGGATTTTAGGTCACACTTACAGGCATTTATGAACCATCGCCCGTGCTTACGTACATAAATGTACATACAAACGAGAATTAGATGCTTCGTGAAAAATGATTCTTTCTAGGTTATAATGGCGAATACTTAAATAGTATTATTTTCAGTTATTGCATAGAACGACTCATTCGGTAGAAAAAATGGTGGAGACGAGCCATAAAAGATATGCAAGATATTTCGAAAATGTGCTGATTTGATTGCATGGTGCGAGAAATAAAATCACCTACAGGTAATTGCTTAAAAATATGACATAATCACGTTGACACACCGATTCTCGTTAGATCAATGTAGTTAAGCAACGTTAGGCCTAGTCCATACCAGAGGGGGTAGCCATTTGGGAATATCAGGCACCTCCCTGAAAGAACTTCAAAAACGTAACGAAAACAAATACCTAATCTAAAAATACACGCGACTGCGGACCGCTTGTGAATTCCCTTGAAACTTCGTCCTTCTGGGGAAACCGATTCAATCTGCCTCAGGTAAATTCTAGCATAAGTGCTTAAAAACTTTACAAAATCTAGCTATTAAAATTATAAAATAACTAAAACCGAGTTGGTCGTGCGACTACATACTGTCAGCAGACAACGTAAGGATAGGCCAGAGTCTTATGTGGTTGTTACTTCACCGTATTATATAAATTATTCTTAAATAAATTTCATTGGCCACTGCTCCAGGAGGTTAGACACAAGGTCAAGTGTGGGTTTTGATAGAAGTGTTTCTATGGAACGAACAGTACCCGGGTTTCCAGTCCATTTTGTTAACCACTTAGCTACCGTTACCTCCATTTATTCTTGATGGGAACGTTTTTATAACTGGAATACTAAATTACTGATCATGAAATTTTGTATGGCGGTTATTGTTATCGGATTGTTATTGTTATCGGATTGTTATTGTTATCGGATCGTTATTGTTATCGGAATGTTATTGTTATCGGATCGTTATTGTTATCGGAATGTTATTGTTATCGGAATGTTATTGTTATCGGAATGTTATTGTTATCGGATCGTTATTGTTATCGGATCGTTATTGTTATCGGATCGTTATTGTTATCGGATCGTTATTGTTATCGGAATGTTATTGTTATCGGATCGTTATTGTTATCGGAATGTTATTGTTATCGGATCGTTATTGTTATCGGATTGTTATTGTTATCGGATTGTTATTGTTATCGGAATGTTATTGTTATCGGAATGTTATTGTTATCGGATCGTTATTGTTATCGGATCGTTATTGTTATCGGATTGTTCTTGTTATCGGATCGTTATTGTTATCGGACAGCTTCCATCAAATTTGGAAAAATCCTAATTGTAAATTTCATCAAAATTTCGACCTTAACCAATCTTATCAAGGTTAAAGATCAATGTCAAGATAATATAATATGCATGGCTTCATTAGCTACAATATGGGTCAAGTAACAAATCTGCGATTAATAAAACCAAAATTATCATCCAAAACATTACCTTTTAGATGACCGTAACCTTGACCTTTGACATAGATTTGATAACGGTTTATTAAGCGATGTGACCATAAAGAAACTAACAGTGACAAATTCGACCGAAAATATAACCTATGCCTCCGTTCGAAAATTTATAATGATCGGCTAGTTTAGGAATGAATTCTGTGCACAAGAATATATAAACATATACACATACTTAACTTTATATATAAGTGTATAAAATAAAATAATGTGATATATCGCAAAATACAGCTTGAAATATTGTTTAGCTTTGGGACAAAGTTGTTTGATAAAAGGTCTTATTAGCTGCAATTTGCAATTAAGTCATCGAATAACGAACTTTTATATTTCTGTCGATAACTTTTAACCTATTTTGCTATATTTAGTCAGTACCCCTCTCATTATATACGCTGCCTGTCTCTCTCTCTCTCTCTCTCTCTCTCCTATATCTATCTATCTATCTATCTATCTATATCTATCTTTCTCTCTCTTCGTGATTTTAATGATATTCTGAACAAACGTAGCACTCAGTAGACGATTGTTTTCAGTAAAAGAATTAGATCTGCAATACGGGGAAACCATTTAGTTACAAGAAGTAAAATTGTTCATCCATTGAACCTTTTCTTTTCTTGCGTCCTTTCTTTCCTTGAAGATTATGATAGCACGCCCTATGCTCACGTTATGTATTTCTTACGCAAAAGGCTAACGGAAACAGGAATGGAGGGGTCAGCAAAGCGAAACACGTTGAGAGGCACCACTGAAGCAATAGAAACAGCTTCCACGTGAATTTGGTTCAAAAGAACCGAATTCCGGAACAAGGGAATACCATAAAATGTGTTAAAACGAAGCTGGCATACAGTTATTTCTGTGGAAAAATATCTTGGGATATGCCTTAAGGCAGAAAGAAGGATTATTGGAATGATTTCATTGACTGATGCTGAAAGTCCCTGTCGGATATAGTTTCTTTTTTTTTCTGTCATAATATTTAGTTTCCAATGTTTACGCTGCGCATATAACTGCGTTGCATTTGAAGAGGAAAATCTTTGTTTTGGTTGCTGGTGAGGTTGTTTAAGAATTAAAAATCGGAAACCTGAAGTTACACCAATTTATCACTGATGACCGACTTCGTAGAATTTAGCAGTGCGCTTTTCAAGCTTATTCCCGTTGCAACCTCTTTCAATCCGACGTGATTTTATGAACCTTCCATGCCAAATCGAGTCCTTATTTCCCCTGTCCATTCAATTTAATATATCTAAGAAAGCATTGCGTTGACTTAAAAGTTATTTCGTTGTTTTTGTTTTTGTTTTTTTTCAATTTATAGGAAATTCATACAAGTTTACAAGCACAACCGAATTTATGCAATTTATGTCTCACGTTCATTTTGAAAATCTTGAGAGTGTTTCCGATTTGACTGCAATTTTGTTTAACTATAACTTTTATTTGATCACTCTTGATCAGCTTTGCCCCAACGAATGCATCAATATGAGAAAATGCCTCTGTGTGTGTGTGTCTGTCTATCTGTCTGTCTGTGTACATTTCCATACTAAATAACTCTGTCAATTTTCGGTCTACAGATTCGAAATTTAGATATGGGTTACTTGAACATGGATCTAACTTTATAATTTGATTTGAGCCCAAAATACTAAATGTTAAGGGGTCCAAATT